>NW_026706482.1:0-160758 GCF_029867415.1 Vicia villosa | reverse complement strand
GGTTTATTTACACATAGTATTATATAATTATAATAAACGACATGGTCGTATCAAAACAAAGTTTTTGGTTCATTTATAATTACTCATATTTAAATAAATAACACTTATAGTATATTACATTTTATACATATACACAAATATTTATGGTAATATCTCACCGATGTTTATATATTTATTCAGTAATTTCTTACCACTTGTATTTTGACTCAATCCATTCATTGATTTTTCTTCTCCTATCATAGAGACTCAATTAGTTTTGTTCTACTTGTTATTTCTATTTTATATATTTGAACATTTCATCTCCTTTTTTATCCTCATATCAAAGATAATTCTTTTTTATGCGTATGGTAATTCATGACAAGAACAAGTTTCTTTAGTTGATGGAATACTTGAAATTCTTGGTGATGTGATTTCATTGAAAATTTATGGAAATGGTGCAATAAACTAGTTCAATCTAAAATAATAAACTAGAATAATAGAAGTGGTTTAAATGTGTTGCTACGAAAAATACACAAGTTTTAAAAATAAAGGACGATATTATCCTATTTTTAACTATGTTTATTAACTACCTTTTAATAATAACAATTATAAGATTTTATTACTAGATTCTTTAATCTCACTTAACAAAAATTTGGTTGTCAGTAGTTTTATTTTAGTCATGAGACTTTATTTTTTCCTCTATTTCATTTTTATTTACTTAAAAATTAGACTTTATAATAACTGATTCTTTACCTTTATATCATTTTAGTGATACACATAATATTATATAAATATTTAGATAAATGGCTATCTAAACAAAGTTATTGGTTTATTTACACATAGTATTATATAATTATAATAAACGACATGGTCGTATCAAAACAAAGTTTTTGGTTCATTTATAATTACTCATATTTAAATAAATAACACTTATAGTATATTACATTTTATACATATACACAAATATTTATGGTAATATCTCACCGATGTTTATATATTTATTCAGTAATTTCTTACCACTTGTATTTTGACTCAATCCATTCATTGATTTTTCTTCTCCTATCATAGAGACTCAATTAGTTTTGTTCTACTTGTAATTTCTATTTTATATATTTGAACATTTCATCTCCTTTTTTATCCTCATATCAAAGATAATTCTTTTTTATGCGTATGGTAATTCATGACAAGAACAAGTTTCCTTTAGTTGATGGAATACTTGAAATTCTTGGTGATGTGATTTCATTGAAAATTTATGGAAATGGTGCAATAAACTAGTTCAATCTAAAATAATAAACTAGAATAATAGAAGTGGTTTAAATGTGTTGCTACGAAAAATACACAAGTTTTAAAAATAAAGGACGATATTATCCTATTTTTAACTATGTTTATTAACTACCTTTTAATAATAACAATTATAAGATTTTATTACTAGATTCTTTAATCTCACTTAACAAAAATTTGGTTGTCAGTAGTTTTATTTTAGTCATGAGACTTTATTTTTTCCTCTATTTCATTTTTATTTACTTAAAAATTAGACTTTATAATAACTGATTCTTTACCTTTATATCATTTTAGTGATACACATAATATTATATAAATATTTAGATAAATGGCTATCTAAACAAAGTTATTGGTTTATTTACACATAGTATTATATAATTATAATAAACGACATGGTCGTATCAAAACAAAGTTTTTGGTTCATTTATAATTACTCATATTTAAATAAATAACACTTATAGTATATTACATTTTATACATATACACAAATATTTATGGTAATATCTCACCGATGTTTATATATTTATTCAGTAATTTCTTACCACTTGTATTTTGACTCAATCCATTCATTGATTTTTCTTCTCCTATCATAGAGACTCAATTAGTTTTGTTCTACTTGTTATTTCTATTTTATATATTTGAACATTTCATCTCCTTTTTTATCCTCATATCAAAGATAATTCTTTTTTATGCGTATGGTAATTCATGACAAGAACAAGTTTCCTTTAGTTGATGGAATACTTGAAATTCTTGGTGATGTGATTTCATTGAAAATTTATGGAAATGGTGCAATAAACTAGTTCAATCTAAAATAATAAACTAGAATAATAGAAGTGGTTTAAATGTGTTGCTACGAAAAATACACAAGTTTTAAAAATAAAGGACGATATTATCCTATTTTTAACTATGTTTATTAACTACCTTTTAATAATAACAATTATAAGATTTTATTACTAGATTCTTTAATCTCACTTAACAAAAATTTGGTTGTCAGTAGTTTTATTTTAGTCATGAGACTTTATTTTTTCCTCTATTTCATTTTTATTTACTTAAAAATTAGACTTTATAATAACTGATTCTTTACCTTTATATCATTTTAGTGATACACATAATATTATATAAATATTTAGATAAATGGCTATCTAAACAAAGTTATTGGTTTATTTACACATAGTATTATATAATTATAATAAACGACATGGTCGTATCAAAACAAAGTTTTTGGTTCATTTATAATTACTCATATTTAAATAAATAACACTTATAGTATATTACATTTTATACATATACACAAATATTTATGGTAATATCTCACCGATGTTTATATATTTATTCAGTAATTTCTTACCACTTGTATTTTGACTCAATCCATTCATTGATTTTTCTTCTCCTATCATAGAGACTCAATTAGTTTTGTTCTACTTGTTATTTCTATTTTATATATTTGAACATTTCATCTCCTTTTTTATCCTCATATCAAAGATAATTCTTTTTTATGCGTATGGTAATTCATGACAAGAACAAGTTTCCTTTAGTTGATGGAATACTTGAAATTCTTGGTGATGTGATTTCATTGAAAATTTATGGAAATGGTGCAATAAACTAGTTCAATCTAAAATAATAAACTAGAATAATAGAAGTGGTTTAAATGTGTTGCTACGAAAAATACACAAGTTTTAAAAATAAAGGACGATATTATCCTATTTTTAACTATGTTTATTAACTACCTTTTAATAATAACAATTATAAGATTTTATTACTAGATTCTTTAATCTCACTTAACAAAAATTTGGTTGTCAGTAGTTTTATTTTAGTCATGAGACTTTATTTTTTCCTCTATTTCATTTTTATTTACTTAAAAATTAGACTTTATAATAACTGATTCTTTACCTTTATATCATTTTAGTGATACACATAATATTATATAAATATTTAGATAAATGGCTATCTAAACAAAGTTATTGGTTTATTTACACATAGTATTATATAATTATAATAAACGACATGGTCGTATCAAAACAAAGTTTTTGGTTCATTTATAATTACTCATATTTAAATAAATAACACTTATAGTATATTACATTTTATACATATACACAAATATTTATGGTAATATCTCACCGATGTTTATATATTTATTCAGTAATTTCTTACCACTTGTATTTTGACTCAATCCATTCATTGATTTTTCTTCTCCTATCATAGAGACTCAATTAGTTTTGTTCTACTTGTAATTTCTATTTTATATATTTGAACATTTCATCTCCTTTTTTATCCTCATATCAAAGATAATTCTTTTTTATGCGTATGGTAATTCATGACAAGAACAAGTTTCCTTTAGTTGATGGAATACTTGAAATTCTTGGTGATGTGATTTCATTGAAAATTTATGGAAATGGTGCAATAAACTAGTTCAATCTAAAATAATAAACTAGAATAATAGAAGTGGTTTAAATGTGTTGCTACGAAAAATACACAAGTTTTAAAAATAAAGGACGATATTATCCTATTTTTAACTATGTTTATTAACTACCTTTTAATAATAACAATTATAAGATTTTATTACTAGATTCTTTAATCTCACTTAACAAAAATTTGGTTGTCAGTAGTTTTATTTTAGTCATGAGACTTTATTTTTTCCTCTATTTCATTTTTATTTACTTAAAAATTAGACTTTATAATAACTGATTCTTTACCTTTATATCATTTTAGTGATACACATAATATTATATAAATATTTAGATAAATGGCTATCTAAACAAAGTTATTGGTTTATTTACACATAGTATTATATAATTATAATAAACGACATGGTCGTATCAAAACAAAGTTTTTGGTTCATTTATAATTACTCATATTTAAATAAATAACACTTATAGTATATTACATTTTATACATATACACAAATATTTATGGTAATATCTCACCGATGTTTATATATTTATTCAGTAATTTCTTACCACTTGTATTTTGACTCAATCCATTCATTGATTTTTCTTCTCCTATCATAGAGACTCAATTAGTTTTGTTCTACTTGTTATTTCTATTTTATATATTTGAACATTTCATCTCCTTTTTTATCCTCATATCAAAGATAATTCTTTTTTATGCGTATGGTAATTCATGACAAGAACAAGTTTCCTTTAGTTGATGGAATACTTGAAATTCTTGGTGATGTGATTTCATTGAAAATTTATGGAAATGGTGCAATAAACTAGTTCAATCTAAAATAATAAACTAGAATAATAGAAGTGGTTTAAATGTGTTGCTACGAAAAATACACAAGTTTTAAAAATAAAGGACGATATTATCCTATTTTTAACTATGTTTATTAACTACCTTTTAATAATAACAATTATAAGATTTTATTACTAGATTCTTTAATCTCACTTAACAAAAATTTGGTTGTCAGTAGTTTTATTTTAGTCATGAGACTTTATTTTTTCCTCTATTTCATTTTTATTTACTTAAAAATTAGACTTTATAATAACTGATTCTTTACCTTTATATCATTTTAGTGATACACATAATATTATATAAATATTTAGATAAATGGCTATCTAAACAAAGTTATTGGTTTATTTACACATAGTATTATATAATTATAATAAACGACATGGTCGTATCAAAACAAAGTTTTTGGTTCATTTATAATTACTCATATTTAAATAAATAACACTTATAGTATATTACATTTTATACATATACACAAATATTTATGGTAATATCTCACCGATGTTTATATATTTATTCAGTAATTTCTTACCACTTGTATTTTGACTCAATCCATTCATTGATTTTTCTTCTCCTATCATAGAGACTCAATTAGTTTTGTTCTACTTGTTATTTCTATTTTATATATTTGAACATTTCATCTCCTTTTTTATCCTCATATCAAAGATAATTCTTTTTTATGCGTATGGTAATTCATGACAAGAACAAGTTTCCTTTAGTTGATGGAATACTTGAAATTCTTGGTGATGTGATTTCATTGAAAATTTATGGAAATGGTGCAATAAACTAGTTCAATCTAAAATAATAAACTAGAATAATAGAAGTGGTTTAAATGTGTTGCTACGAAAAATACACAAGTTTTAAAAATAAAGGACGATATTATCCTATTTTTAACTATGTTTATTAACTACCTTTTAATAATAACAATTATAAGATTTTATTACTAGATTCTTTAATCTCACTTAACAAAAATTTGGTTGTCAGTAGTTTTATTTTAGTCATGAGACTTTATTTTTTCCTCTATTTCATTTTTATTTACTTAAAAATTAGACTTTATAATAACTGATTCTTTACCTTTATATCATTTTAGTGATACACATAATATTATATAAATATTTAGATAAATGGCTATCTAAACAAAGTTATTGGTTTATTTACACATAGTATTATATAATTATAATAAACGACATGGTCGTATCAAAACAAAGTTTTTGGTTCATTTATAATTACTCATATTTAAATAAATAACACTTATAGTATATTACATTTTATACATATACACAAATATTTATGGTAATATCTCACCGATGTTTATATATTTATTCAGTAATTTCTTACCACTTGTATTTTGACTCAATCCATTCATTGATTTTTCTTCTCCTATCATAGAGACTCAATTAGTTTTGTTCTACTTGTTATTTCTATTTTATATATTTGAACATTTCATCTCCTTTTTTATCCTCATATCAAAGATAATTCTTTTTTATGCGTATGGTAATTCATGACAAGAACAAGTTTCCTTTAGTTGATGGAATACTTGAAATTCTTGGTGATGTGATTTCATTGAAAATTTATGGAAATGGTGCAATAAACTAGTTCAATCTAAAATAATAAACTAGAATAATAGAAGTGGTTTAAATGTGTTGCTACGAAAAATACACAAGTTTTAAAAATAAAGGACGATATTATCCTATTTTTAACTATGTTTATTAACTACCTTTTAATAATAACAATTATAAGATTTTATTACTAGATTCTTTAATCTCACTTAACAAAAATTTGGTTGTCAGTAGTTTTATTTTAGTCATGAGACTTTATTTTTTCCTCTATTTCATTTTTATTTACTTAAAAATTAGACTTTATAATAACTGATTCTTTACCTTTATATCATTTTAGTGATACACATAATATTATATAAATATTTAGATAAATGGCTATCTAAACAAAGTTATTGGTTTATTTACACATAGTATTATATAATTATAATAAACGACATGGTCGTATCAAAACAAAGTTTTTGGTTCATTTATAATTACTCATATTTAAATAAATAACACTTATAGTATATTACATTTTATACATATACACAAATATTTATGGTAATATCTCACCGATGTTTATATATTTATTCAGTAATTTCTTACCACTTGTATTTTGACTCAATCCATTCATTGATTTTTCTTCTCCTATCATAGAGACTCAATTAGTTTTGTTCTACTTGTAATTTCTATTTTATATATTTGAACATTTCATCTCCTTTTTTATCCTCATATCAAAGATAATTCTTTTTTATGCGTATGGTAATTCATGACAAGAACAAGTTTCCTTTAGTTGATGGAATACTTGAAATTCTTGGTGATGTGATTTCATTGAAAATTTATGGAAATGGTGCAATAAACTAGTTCAATCTAAAATAATAAACTAGAATAATAGAAGTGGTTTAAATGTGTTGCTACGAAAAATACACAAGTTTTAAAAATAAAGGACGATATTATCCTATTTTTAACTATGTTTATTAACTACCTTTTAATAATAACAATTATAAGATTTTATTACTAGATTCTTTAATCTCACTTAACAAAAATTTGGTTGTCAGTAGTTTTATTTTAGTCATGAGACTTTATTTTTTCCTCTATTTCATTTTTATTTACTTAAAAATTAGACTTTATAATAACTGATTCTTTACCTTTATATCATTTTAGTGATACACATAATATTATATAAATATTTAGATAAATGGCTATCTAAACAAAGTTATTGGTTTATTTACACATAGTATTATATAATTATAATAAACGACATGGTCGTATCAAAACAAAGTTTTTGGTTCATTTATAATTACTCATATTTAAATAAATAACACTTATAGTATATTACATTTTATACATATACACAAATATTTATGGTAATATCTCACCGATGTTTATATATTTATTCAGTAATTTCTTACCACTTGTATTTTGACTCAATCCATTCATTGATTTTTCTTCTCCTATCATAGAGACTCAATTAGTTTTGTTCTACTTGTAATTTCTATTTTATATATTTGAACATTTCATCTCCTTTTTTATCCTCATATCAAAGATAATTCTTTTTTATGCGTATGGTAATTCATGACAAGAACAAGTTTCCTTTAGTTGATGGAATACTTGAAATTCTTGGTGATGTGATTTCATTGAAAATTTATGGAAATGGTGCAATAAACTAGTTCAATCTAAAATAATAAACTAGAATAATAGAAGTGGTTTAAATGTGTTGCTACGAAAAATACACAAGTTTTAAAAATAAAGGACGATATTATCCTATTTTTAACTATGTTTATTAACTACCTTTTAATAATAACAATTATAAGATTTTATTACTAGATTCTTTAATCTCACTTAACAAAAATTTGGTTGTCAGTAGTTTTATTTTAGTCATGAGACTTTATTTTTTCCTCTATTTCATTTTTATTTACTTAAAAATTAGACTTTATAATAACTGATTCTTTACCTTTATATCATTTTAGTGATACACATAATATTATATAAATATTTAGATAAATGGCTATCTAAACAAAGTTATTGGTTTATTTACACATAGTATTATATAATTATAATAAACGACATGGTCGTATCAAAACAAAGTTTTTGGTTCATTTATAATTACTCATATTTAAATAAATAACACTTATAGTATATTACATTTTATACATATACACAAATATTTATGGTAATATCTCACCGATGTTTATATATTTATTCAGTAATTTCTTACCACTTGTATTTTGACTCAATCCATTCATTGATTTTTCTTCTCCTATCATAGAGACTCAATTAGTTTTGTTCTACTTGTTATTTCTATTTTATATATTTGAACATTTCATCTCCTTTTTTATCCTCATATCAAAGATAATTCTTTTTTATGCGTATGGTAATTCATGACAAGAACAAGTTTCCTTTAGTTGATGGAATACTTGAAATTCTTGGTGATGTGATTTCATTGAAAATTTATGGAAATGGTGCAATAAACTAGTTCAATCTAAAATAATAAACTAGAATAATAGAAGTGGTTTAAATGTGTTGCTACGAAAAATACACAAGTTTTAAAAATAAAGGACGATATTATCCTATTTTTAACTATGTTTATTAACTACCTTTTAATAATAACAATTATAAGATTTTATTACTAGATTCTTTAATCTCACTTAACAAAAATTTGGTTGTCAGTAGTTTTATTTTAGTCATGAGACTTTATTTTTTCCTCTATTTCATTTTTATTTACTTAAAAATTAGACTTTATAATAACTGATTCTTTACCTTTATATCATTTTAGTGATACACATAATATTATATAAATATTTAGATAAATGGCTATCTAAACAAAGTTATTGGTTTATTTACACATAGTATTATATAATTATAATAAACGACATGGTCGTATCAAAACAAAGTTTTTGGTTCATTTATAATTACTCATATTTAAATAAATAACACTTATAGTATATTACATTTTATACATATACACAAATATTTATGGTAATATCTCACCGATGTTTATATATTTATTCAGTAATTTCTTACCACTTGTATTTTGACTCAATCCATTCATTGATTTTTCTTCTCCTATCATAGAGACTCAATTAGTTTTGTTCTACTTGTAATTTCTATTTTATATATTTGAACATTTCATCTCCTTTTTTATCCTCATATCAAAGATAATTCTTTTTTATGCGTATGGTAATTCATGACAAGAACAAGTTTCCTTTAGTTGATGGAATACTTGAAATTCTTGGTGATGTGATTTCATTGAAAATTTATGGAAATGGTGCAATAAACTAGTTCAATCTAAAATAATAAACTAGAATAATAGAAGTGGTTTAAATGTGTTGCTACGAAAAATACACAAGTTTTAAAAATAAAGGACGATATTATCCTATTTTTAACTATGTTTATTAACTACCTTTTAATAATAACAATTATAAGATTTTATTACTAGATTCTTTAATCTCACTTAACAAAAATTTGGTTGTCAGTAGTTTTATTTTAGTCATGAGACTTTATTTTTTCCTCTATTTCATTTTTATTTACTTAAAAATTAGACTTTATAATAACTGATTCTTTACCTTTATATCATTTTAGTGATACACATAATATTATATAAATATTTAGATAAATGGCTATCTAAACAAAGTTATTGGTTTATTTACACATAGTATTATATAATTATAATAAACGACATGGTCGTATCAAAACAAAGTTTTTGGTTCATTTATAATTACTCATATTTAAATAAATAACACTTATAGTATATTACATTTTATACATATACACAAATATTTATGGTAATATCTCACCGATGTTTATATATTTATTCAGTAATTTCTTACCACTTGTATTTTGACTCAATCCATTCATTGATTTTTCTTCTCCTATCATAGAGACTCAATTAGTTTTGTTCTACTTGTTATTTCTATTTTATATATTTGAACATTTCATCTCCTTTTTTATCCTCATATCAAAGATAATTCTTTTTTATGCGTATGGTAATTCATGACAAGAACAAGTTTCCTTTAGTTGATGGAATACTTGAAATTCTTGGTGATGTGATTTCATTGAAAATTTATGGAAATGGTGCAATAAACTAGTTCAATCTAAAATAATAAACTAGAATAATAGAAGTGGTTTAAATGTGTTGCTACGAAAAATACACAAGTTTTAAAAATAAAGGACGATATTATCCTATTTTTAACTATGTTTATTAACTACCTTTTAATAATAACAATTATAAGATTTTATTACTAGATTCTTTAATCTCACTTAACAAAAATTTGGTTGTCAGTAGTTTTATTTTAGTCATGAGACTTTATTTTTTCCTCTATTTCATTTTTATTTACTTAAAAATTAGACTTTATAATAACTGATTCTTTACCTTTATATCATTTTAGTGATACACATAATATTATATAAATATTTAGATAAATGGCTATCTAAACAAAGTTATTGGTTTATTTACACATAGTATTATATAATTATAATAAACGACATGGTCGTATCAAAACAAAGTTTTTGGTTCATTTATAATTACTCATATTTAAATAAATAACACTTATAGTATATTACATTTTATACATATACACAAATATTTATGGTAATATCTCACCGATGTTTATATATTTATTCAGTAATTTCTTACCACTTGTATTTTGACTCAATCCATTCATTGATTTTTCTTCTCCTATCATAGAGACTCAATTAGTTTTGTTCTACTTGTTATTTCTATTTTATATATTTGAACATTTCATCTCCTTTTTTATCCTCATATCAAAGATAATTCTTTTTTATGCGTATGGTAATTCATGACAAGAACAAGTTTCCTTTAGTTGATGGAATACTTGAAATTCTTGGTGATGTGATTTCATTGAAAATTTATGGAAATGGTGCAATAAACTAGTTCAATCTAAAATAATAAACTAGAATAATAGAAGTGGTTTAAATGTGTTGCTACGAAAAATACACAAGTTTTAAAAATAAAGGACGATATTATCCTATTTTTAACTATGTTTATTAACTACCTTTTAATAATAACAATTATAAGATTTTATTACTAGATTCTTTAATCTCACTTAACAAAAATTTGGTTGTCAGTAGTTTTATTTTAGTCATGAGACTTTATTTTTTCCTCTATTTCATTTTTATTTACTTAAAAATTAGACTTTATAATAACTGATTCTTTACCTTTATATCATTTTAGTGATACACATAATATTATATAAATATTTAGATAAATGGCTATCTAAACAAAGTTATTGGTTTATTTACACATAGTATTATATAATTATAATAAACGACATGGTCGTATCAAAACAAAGTTTTTGGTTCATTTATAATTACTCATATTTAAATAAATAACACTTATAGTATATTACATTTTATACATATACACAAATATTTATGGTAATATCTCACCGATGTTTATATATTTATTCAGTAATTTCTTACCACTTGTATTTTGACTCAATCCATTCATTGATTTTTCTTCTCCTATCATAGAGACTCAATTAGTTTTGTTCTACTTGTAATTTCTATTTTATATATTTGAACATTTCATCTCCTTTTTTATCCTCATATCAAAGATAATTCTTTTTTATGCGTATGGTAATTCATGACAAGAACAAGTTTCCTTTAGTTGATGGAATACTTGAAATTCTTGGTGATGTGATTTCATTGAAAATTTATGGAAATGGTGCAATAAACTAGTTCAATCTAAAATAATAAACTAGAATAATAGAAGTGGTTTAAATGTGTTGCTACGAAAAATACACAAGTTTTAAAAATAAAGGACGATATTATCCTATTTTTAACTATGTTTATTAACTACCTTTTAATAATAACAATTATAAGATTTTATTACTAGATTCTTTAATCTCACTTAACAAAAATTTGGTTGTCAGTAGTTTTATTTTAGTCATGAGACTTTATTTTTTCCTCTATTTCATTTTTATTTACTTAAAAATTAGACTTTATAATAACTGATTCTTTACCTTTATATCATTTTAGTGATACACATAATATTATATAAATATTTAGATAAATGGCTATCTAAACAAAGTTATTGGTTTATTTACACATAGTATTATATAATTATAATAAACGACATGGTCGTATCAAAACAAAGTTTTTGGTTCATTTATAATTACTCATATTTAAATAAATAACACTTATAGTATATTACATTTTATACATATACACAAATATTTATGGTAATATCTCACCGATGTTTATATATTTATTCAGTAATTTCTTACCACTTGTATTTTGACTCAATCCATTCATTGATTTTTCTTCTCCTATCATAGAGACTCAATTAGTTTTGTTCTACTTGTTATTTCTATTTTATATATTTGAACATTTCATCTCCTTTTTTATCCTCATATCAAAGATAATTCTTTTTTATGCGTATGGTAATTCATGACAAGAACAAGTTTCCTTTAGTTGATGGAATACTTGAAATTCTTGGTGATGTGATTTCATTGAAAATTTATGGAAATGGTGCAATAAACTAGTTCAATCTAAAATAATAAACTAGAATAATAGAAGTGGTTTAAATGTGTTGCTACGAAAAATACACAAGTTTTAAAAATAAAGGACGATATTATCCTATTTTTAACTATGTTTATTAACTACCTTTTAATAATAACAATTATAAGATTTTATTACTAGATTCTTTAATCTCACTTAACAAAAATTTGGTTGTCAGTAGTTTTATTTTAGTCATGAGACTTTATTTTTTCCTCTATTTCATTTTTATTTACTTAAAAATTAGACTTTATAATAACTGATTCTTTACCTTTATATCATTTTAGTGATACACATAATATTATATAAATATTTAGATAAATGGCTATCTAAACAAAGTTATTGGTTTATTTACACATAGTATTATATAATTATAATAAACGACATGGTCGTATCAAAACAAAGTTTTTGGTTCATTTATAATTACTCATATTTAAATAAATAACACTTATAGTATATTACATTTTATACATATACACAAATATTTATGGTAATATCTCACCGATGTTTATATATTTATTCAGTAATTTCTTACCACTTGTATTTTGACTCAATCCATTCATTGATTTTTCTTCTCCTATCATAGAGACTCAATTAGTTTTGTTCTACTTGTTATTTCTATTTTATATATTTGAACATTTCATCTCCTTTTTTATCCTCATATCAAAGATAATTCTTTTTTATGCGTATGGTAATTCATGACAAGAACAAGTTTCCTTTAGTTGATGGAATACTTGAAATTCTTGGTGATGTGATTTCATTGAAAATTTATGGAAATGGTGCAATAAACTAGTTCAATCTAAAATAATAAACTAGAATAATAGAAGTGGTTTAAATGTGTTGCTACGAAAAATACACAAGTTTTAAAAATAAAGGACGATATTATCCTATTTTTAACTATGTTTATTAACTACCTTTTAATAATAACAATTATAAGATTTTATTACTAGATTCTTTAATCTCACTTAACAAAAATTTGGTTGTCAGTAGTTTTATTTTAGTCATGAGACTTTATTTTTTCCTCTATTTCATTTTTATTTACTTAAAAATTAGACTTTATAATAACTGATTCTTTACCTTTATATCATTTTAGTGATACACATAATATTATATAAATATTTAGATAAATGGCTATCTAAACAAAGTTATTGGTTTATTTACACATAGTATTATATAATTATAATAAACGACATGGTCGTATCAAAACAAAGTTTTTGGTTCATTTATAATTACTCATATTTAAATAAATAACACTTATAGTATATTACATTTTATACATATACACAAATATTTATGGTAATATCTCACCGATGTTTATATATTTATTCAGTAATTTCTTACCACTTGTATTTTGACTCAATCCATTCATTGATTTTTCTTCTCCTATCATAGAGACTCAATTAGTTTTGTTCTACTTGTTATTTCTATTTTATATATTTGAACATTTCATCTCCTTTTTTATCCTCATATCAAAGATAATTCTTTTTTATGCGTATGGTAATTCATGACAAGAACAAGTTTCCTTTAGTTGATGGAATACTTGAAATTCTTGGTGATGTGATTTCATTGAAAATTTATGGAAATGGTGCAATAAACTAGTTCAATCTAAAATAATAAACTAGAATAATAGAAGTGGTTTAAATGTGTTGCTACGAAAAATACACAAGTTTTAAAAATAAAGGACGATATTATCCTATTTTTAACTATGTTTATTAACTACCTTTTAATAATAACAATTATAAGATTTTATTACTAGATTCTTTAATCTCACTTAACAAAAATTTGGTTGTCAGTAGTTTTATTTTAGTCATGAGACTTTATTTTTTCCTCTATTTCATTTTTATTTACTTAAAAATTAGACTTTATAATAACTGATTCTTTACCTTTATATCATTTTAGTGATACACATAATATTATATAAATATTTAGATAAATGGCTATCTAAACAAAGTTATTGGTTTATTTACACATAGTATTATATAATTATAATAAACGACATGGTCGTATCAAAACAAAGTTTTTGGTTCATTTATAATTACTCATATTTAAATAAATAACACTTATAGTATATTACATTTTATACATATACACAAATATTTATGGTAATATCTCACCGATGTTTATATATTTATTCAGTAATTTCTTACCACTTGTATTTTGACTCAATCCATTCATTGATTTTTCTTCTCCTATCATAGAGACTCAATTAGTTTTGTTCTACTTGTTATTTCTATTTTATATATTTGAACATTTCATCTCCTTTTTTATCCTCATATCAAAGATAATTCTTTTTTATGCGTATGGTAATTCATGACAAGAACAAGTTTCCTTTAGTTGATGGAATACTTGAAATTCTTGGTGATGTGATTTCATTGAAAATTTATGGAAATGGTGCAATAAACTAGTTCAATCTAAAATAATAAACTAGAATAATAGAAGTGGTTTAAATGTGTTGCTACGAAAAATACACAAGTTTTAAAAATAAAGGACGATATTATCCTATTTTTAACTATGTTTATTAACTACCTTTTAATAATAACAATTATAAGATTTTATTACTAGATTCTTTAATCTCACTTAACAAAAATTTGGTTGTCAGTAGTTTTATTTTAGTCATGAGACTTTATTTTTTCCTCTATTTCATTTTTATTTACTTAAAAATTAGACTTTATAATAACTGATTCTTTACCTTTATATCATTTTAGTGATACACATAATATTATATAAATATTTAGATAAATGGCTATCTAAACAAAGTTATTGGTTTATTTACACATAGTATTATATAATTATAATAAACGACATGGTCGTATCAAAACAAAGTTTTTGGTTCATTTATAATTACTCATATTTAAATAAATAACACTTATAGTATATTACATTTTATACATATACACAAATATTTATGGTAATATCTCACCGATGTTTATATATTTATTCAGTAATTTCTTACCACTTGTATTTTGACTCAATCCATTCATTGATTTTTCTTCTCCTATCATAGAGACTCAATTAGTTTTGTTCTACTTGTTATTTCTATTTTATATATTTGAACATTTCATCTCCTTTTTTATCCTCATATCAAAGATAATTCTTTTTTATGCGTATGGTAATTCATGACAAGAACAAGTTTCCTTTAGTTGATGGAATACTTGAAATTCTTGGTGATGTGATTTCATTGAAAATTTATGGAAATGGTGCAATAAACTAGTTCAATCTAAAATAATAAACTAGAATAATAGAAGTGGTTTAAATGTGTTGCTACGAAAAATACACAAGTTTTAAAAATAAAGGACGATATTATCCTATTTTTAACTATGTTTATTAACTACCTTTTAATAATAACAATTATAAGATTTTATTACTAGATTCTTTAATCTCACTTAACAAAAATTTGGTTGTCAGTAGTTTTATTTTAGTCATGAGACTTTATTTTTTCCTCTATTTCATTTTTATTTACTTAAAAATTAGACTTTATAATAACTGATTCTTTACCTTTATATCATTTTAGTGATACACATAATATTATATAAATATTTAGATAAATGGCTATCTAAACAAAGTTATTGGTTTATTTACACATAGTATTATATAATTATAATAAACGACATGGTCGTATCAAAACAAAGTTTTTGGTTCATTTATAATTACTCATATTTAAATAAATAACACTTATAGTATATTACATTTTATACATATACACAAATATTTATGGTAATATCTCACCGATGTTTATATATTTATTCAGTAATTTCTTACCACTTGTATTTTGACTCAATCCATTCATTGATTTTTCTTCTCCTATCATAGAGACTCAATTAGTTTTGTTCTACTTGTTATTTCTATTTTATATATTTGAACATTTCATCTCCTTTTTTATCCTCATATCAAAGATAATTCTTTTTTATGCGTATGGTAATTCATGACAAGAACAAGTTTCCTTTAGTTGATGGAATACTTGAAATTCTTGGTGATGTGATTTCATTGAAAATTTATGGAAATGGTGCAATAAACTAGTTCAATCTAAAATAATAAACTAGAATAATAGAAGTGGTTTAAATGTGTTGCTACGAAAAATACACAAGTTTTAAAAATAAAGGACGATATTATCCTATTTTTAACTATGTTTATTAACTACCTTTTAATAATAACAATTATAAGATTTTATTACTAGATTCTTTAATCTCACTTAACAAAAATTTGGTTGTCAGTAGTTTTATTTTAGTCATGAGACTTTATTTTTTCCTCTATTTCATTTTTATTTACTTAAAAATTAGACTTTATAATAACTGATTCTTTACCTTTATATCATTTTAGTGATACACATAATATTATATAAATATTTAGATAAATGGCTATCTAAACAAAGTTATTGGTTTATTTACACATAGTATTATATAATTATAATAAACGACATGGTCGTATCAAAACAAAGTTTTTGGTTCATTTATAATTACTCATATTTAAATAAATAACACTTATAGTATATTACATTTTATACATATACACAAATATTTATGGTAATATCTCACCGATGTTTATATATTTATTCAGTAATTTCTTACCACTTGTATTTTGACTCAATCCATTCATTGATTTTTCTTCTCCTATCATAGAGACTCAATTAGTTTTGTTCTACTTGTTATTTCTATTTTATATATTTGAACATTTCATCTCCTTTTTTATCCTCATATCAAAGATAATTCTTTTTTATGCGTATGGTAATTCATGACAAGAACAAGTTTCCTTTAGTTGATGGAATACTTGAAATTCTTGGTGATGTGATTTCATTGAAAATTTATGGAAATGGTGCAATAAACTAGTTCAATCTAAAATAATAAACTAGAATAATAGAAGTGGTTTAAATGTGTTGCTACGAAAAATACACAAGTTTTAAAAATAAAGGACGATATTATCCTATTTTTAACTATGTTTATTAACTACCTTTTAATAATAACAATTATAAGATTTTATTACTAGATTCTTTAATCTCACTTAACAAAAATTTGGTTGTCAGTAGTTTTATTTTAGTCATGAGACTTTATTTTTTCCTCTATTTCATTTTTATTTACTTAAAAATTAGACTTTATAATAACTGATTCTTTACCTTTATATCATTTTAGTGATACACATAATATTATATAAATATTTAGATAAATGGCTATCTAAACAAAGTTATTGGTTTATTTACACATAGTATTATATAATTATAATAAACGACATGGTCGTATCAAAACAAAGTTTTTGGTTCATTTATAATTACTCATATTTAAATAAATAACACTTATAGTATATTACATTTTATACATATACACAAATATTTATGGTAATATCTCACCGATGTTTATATATTTATTCAGTAATTTCTTACCACTTGTATTTTGACTCAATCCATTCATTGATTTTTCTTCTCCTATCATAGAGACTCAATTAGTTTTGTTCTACTTGTTATTTCTATTTTATATATTTGAACATTTCATCTCCTTTTTTATCCTCATATCAAAGATAATTCTTTTTTATGCGTATGGTAATTCATGACAAGAACAAGTTTCCTTTAGTTGATGGAATACTTGAAATTCTTGGTGATGTGATTTCATTGAAAATTTATGGAAATGGTGCAATAAACTAGTTCAATCTAAAATAATAAACTAGAATAATAGAAGTGGTTTAAATGTGTCAGTAGTTTTATTTTAGTCATGAGACTTTATTTTTTCCTCTATTTCATTTTTATTTACTTAAAAATTAGACTTTATCCACCATAGGAGTCATCATATCACAAGTACACAAATAGTATACAAACACGTATGAAGACCCATACCCATGTACGGGGAATCCAGAAGCGGTAACAACCAACTACCAAGGCTGCACACACACCCTCGGTGAGTAACCAAGTACCTATCGTCAAGAAGACTCGCACAAGACCCATCGCTAGATGAAACAGATAGATCCTATGTGGCATTCCATCCGTGACGAGTTATAGCGGTGACGTTGCCTACACGGCGTCACGGCCTCATCATCATCCATACGCAATATGGTATCTGTAACACCCCATAAAATTCTTTATTTAATTTAATTAATTTTTTTATTAAATATTAGAATTAAGTGGAATTATTTGGGAATAGGGATGAAATAAGGCTAATGGGCCAGTGTTGTAAGTAGCAGTTGGGGGGTGTATCAGTTGCAAAGCCCTTTTTCTAAAATAAAGTTATATTTTCATAAAAATAGAAAAGAGGAGTATTTTTGTGAAAAAAGAACCAAAAGGGAGCAGAGGAGATTGAACGTGAAATTGGGAGAAGAGCAAGTGCGAAGAGGAAGAGCATTCAAGAATTCGACATCGAGGTAAGGGGGGATTCTTCTCATTAACCTCTATTATGGGTATTATGAATGATTCGATTGAATTCGTATGTTAGGATTCTGAATTGGATTATGTGTCGGTGTTTGGGGTCTTGGGGTTTATAGAACTTTGGTTCAATTTATGTTGTGAATGATGATTGGTGTTGAATAATGATGTTAAAGCATGATTAGAGGTATGTGTAAATGTGTATTTTCGTGTTTGTTGGTGCTGTTTGATGTTGCTATACGTTGTGGTACGTTCTGGTGTGGATTGGAATTGTTGCAGGTGCTGAAAAATGGAATTTTGGGGTTTCTGGTACGAGGTAACCGGTTACCTGGGGAGTGGTAACCGATTACCTGAGGTTACGTCACTGAGATGGCCTATTCGTTGTGAAGTAACCGGTTACTTGAGTTGGGGTAACCGGTTACCACTGTTAAAAATTGTGTTTTGTGGTTCTGCTGGGAGGTAGTAACCGGTTACTGGTTTTGAAGTAACCGGTTACCGCTGTTACGAATAGACTTGTTGGTTACTCCGTAAGGTAGTAACCGGTTACTTGAATTGGAGTAACCGGTTACCACTGAAGCTTTTTGGAAAAATACTTATTTTAAAATGTCCGTAACTTTTAAACCGTTAATCCTTTTTGTACGCCGTTTCGAGTACCTGGTAGATGAATTAATGCCCTATTTTATGATGTATATTAGGGGATTATAATTTAAAAATCACTTTTGTTGGTTTTGTGGATTGTGTTTGGTGATAGTTTGAATAATGGTATGAACATGCTATGCGGTGTTTCTAGCTATTATGATTGATGAAACGATAATATATTTGTGGTGTTAAATGTATTATGCTGTGGTGAATATCAAATGGTTGTGATATTATTATGCTTGTATGTTGTGATATAATGATTATGAATTGTCGGTGGATGTTAATGATGAGCATGCCGTGGTTGATGAATGCATTTCATAATCATGTTGTGGGCTGTATCCTTTATGGTGGTGGGACAGCGGTAGCTAATTCCCATTGTGTGGAATTAGTGAGAGAAGTAGCCGTATCTTTATGGTGGTGGATCGGTGAGATGGGTTATCCCATGTTTGGTACCACATGCATTTAGTTGCATTGCATTAGGTTGTTGTGTGTAATTGTAACATGAATGGAAGTTGTCCAATGTTGCAATTTGTGTGTATTTTGGTATGAATGACTGTATTGGATAAATGTTGCTATGATATCTGAATATAATTGATTTGGGTGATTAATGTATGGATGAAGTTGTATTGTTTATATTCCTATAACATTTGTTAATGCGAATGAAACTCACCCTTACTGTTGTTATTTTTCAGATTGAGGAGTAGCTTGTGTACTTGGTGAGGATTAGCTCGTCAAGTAGTTCGTTAGAGTCAGTTGGGTCTGTGTCATGCTCTGGTCGTGTAACACCGGGAACGTTATTTTAGAGTTGTTTGATAAACTTCTGTTTTGTTTATGGTTTATGGTTGAATTATGAGTCTATGACTCCGGTTGTTTGATTATTCAGTTGTTAAGAATATTCCGCTGTGTTAACATGTTACCTGAATAATTTTGGTTTATCGTTCCTTATATGGCATGACATGAATGTTTATTTATTTTATTGGAGTTGTAATGCCCTTTCTCATGTTTTACTCTGATTTTTGTTAAATTTTCCGCGGGGTTTAGAAGGGTGTTACAATAGTGGTATCAGAGCATAGTCGGTCGTTTGAGTCAGAGTCTTAGTGTCGGTTAATCCTTCGTATACGACTAGTGTAAAGCTGACACTGTCGATACTTCTTGTTCTAATGAATATTGTTTGATATTTAGCAGAACAATGGCCGGAAGAGGAGGAAGAAACGACGACGCGATCGCTGAGGCTCTGGGCATGATTGCTGGTGTGTTGGGAGGGAATGCCAATGGAGCTGGTATTGGTGCTGACAGGCAGCTGAACAGTTTTCAGAGGAACAATCCTCCTTTGTTCAAAGGCACGCACGATCCCGAAGGCGCTCAGAGGTGGCTGAAGGAGATTGAAAGGATCTTCCGAGTGATCGATTGTGCTGAAAATCTGAAGGTGAGGTATGGGACTCACATGCTGTCTGAAGAAGCTGATGATTGGTGGATGGCTAGTAGAGATGAACTTGAATCTGCAGGTGTAGCGATTACTTGGGCGGTATTCAGGCAAGAATTCCTGAGGAGGTACTTTCCTGAGGATATTCGGGGCAAGAAAGAAGTTGAGTTTTTGGAGCTGACACAAGGTAACATGACGGTACCGGAGTATGCTTCAAAGTTTGTTGAGCTGGCCAAGTACTATATCCACTATAACAATGATGAAGCGAGCGAATTTTCGAAGTGTGTTAAGTTCGAGAATGGTCTCCGTGATGAAATTAAGCAAGGAATCAGGTACCAAAGGATTCGTCGGTTTGCTGATTTGGTAGATTGTAGTAGAATCTATGAAGAGGATAACCTGAAGCTGAAGTCATCTCACTCCCGTGAGTTAGTTGATAAGAAAGGGAAGAAGCCGATGGACCGTGGTAAACCATATGGTAGAGGTAATTATAAAGCTGGAAGTTGGAAGAAGCCTAGTGGGGGAGACTCTAGTGCCCCTGTTAAGTGCTTTAAGTGTGGGGAACCGGGACATCGTGTTCATGAGTGCAAAAGTGAAGAGAAAAAGTGCTACCGGTGTGGTAAAGCAGGCCACATTGCTGTTGACTGCAAGGGAAGGACTGTGACTTGTTATAACTGTGGTGAAGAGGGCCATATCAGTCCACAGTGTCCTAAGCCAAAGAAGAATCAAACTGGGGGTAAAGTTTTCGCGTTATCAGGTTCAGAGACTACTCCGGAAGATCGATTGATTAAAGGTACGTGTTTTATCCATGGCACTCCTTTAATTGCAATAATAGATACTGGAGCAACTCACTCGTTTATTTCATTGGATTGTGCTAAACGTCTGAACTTGGAAATATCTGATATTCATGGAAGTATGGTCATTGACACTCCTGCGTCGGGTTCAGTGACTACTTCGTTTGCCTGTTTGAACTGTCCAATTGATATTTTTGGTAGAGAGTTCGGAATGGATTTAGTATGCCTTCCGTTGGAACAACTTGATGTCATCCTGGGTATGAATTGGTTGCAATTTAATCGGGTTCATATCAACTGTTTCACGAAGACAGTTATTTTTCCTGAAGATGTCAGAGTCGAGGATTTAGCAATGACTGCTAGACAAGTGGATGAAGCCATGAAGGACGGGGCTGCCGTGTTTATGTTGATTGCATCCATGGAAGTGAAGAAGAAAGCGGTGAGTAGTGATTTACCAGTAGTATGTGAATTTCCAGAAGTTTTTCCAGAAGATGTAAGAGAGTTACCGCCAGAGAGGGAGGTAGAATTTGCTATTGAGTTAGTCCCTGGGACTAGTCCGGTGTCGATGGCGCCGTATCGTATGTCGGCATCTGAATTAGCAGAATTGAAGAGTCAACTGGAAGAGTTGCTGGAAAAAGAATTCATTCGTCCTAGTGTGTCGCCGTGGGGTGCGCCGGTGTTGTTGGTAAAGAAGAAAGAAGGCTCTATGAGACTGTGTGTGGATTATAGACAGCTGAATAAAGTTACTATCAAGAATCGGTATCCATTACCGAGGATTGATGATTTAATGGATCAACTGGTCGGTGCGAGTGTGTTTAGCAAAATTGACTTGAGGTCAGGATATCATCAGATTCGGGTGAAGACGGACGATATTCAGAAAACAGCATTTAGAACAAGGTATGGTCATTACGAGTATACAGTGATGCCATTTGGAGTAACTAATGCGCCGGGGGTTTTCATGGAATATATGAATAGGATCTTCCATCCTTATCTGGATCAGTTTGTGGTGGTATTTATCGATGATATACTAATATATTCTAAGAGCGAAGAAGAACATGCAGAGCATCTGAGAGTGGTATTAGAACTACTGAAGGAAAAGAAACTTTATGCGAAACTGTCAAAGTGTGAGTTCTGGCTAAGTGAAGTAAGCTTTCTTGGGCATGTAATTTCTAAAGATGGTATTGCCGTTGACCCAACGAAAGTAGAAGCAGTGTCTCAATGGGAAGCTCCGAAGTCAGTTTCCGAAATCCGTAGTTTCCTTGGTCTTGCGGGTTACTATAGAAAGTTCATTGAAGGTTTCTCGAAGTTAGCGTTACCGTTAACTAAGTTGACTAGGAAGGGTCAAGCATTCATCTGGGATTCGAAATGTGAAGAAGGATTTCAAGAGTTGAAAAGGAGATTGACTAGTGCACCGATCTTGATTTTGCCGAATCCGGCGGAATCTTTTGTTGTATATTGCGATGCTTCATTGTTGGGATTAGGAGGTGTACTAATGCAGAATCAACAGGTAGTCGCTTATGCGTCGAGGCAACTCAAGGTACATGAGAGAAACTATCCGACTCATGACTTAGAGTTGGCAGCAGTGGTATTTGTGTTGAAATTGTGGAGACACTATCTGTATGGTTCGAGGTTTGAAGTGTTTAGTGACCACAAGAGCCTGAAGTATCTATTTGATCAAAAAGAGCTGAATATGAGGCAAAGGAGATGGTTAGAGTTCCTCAAGGATTATGATTTTGGGCTGAATTACCATCCGGGTAAAGCAAACGTGGTTGCCGATGCTTTGAGTAGGAAGTCCTTGCATATGTCTATGCTTATGGCGAGGGAATTGGATTTAATTGAACAATTCAGAGATTTGAGTTTGGTATGCGAAGACACTCCTGTCAGTGTTAAGTTGGGCATGCTGAAGCTGACTAGTGGCATTCTGGAAGAGATTCGAGAAGGTCAGAAAGTTGATGTAGAGTTAGTGGATAAATTGACTCTAATTAACCAAGGCAAGGGAGGTGAATTCAGAATCGACGAGAATGGTATTATAAGGTTTGGTAATCGTGTTTGTGTTCCTAATGTTTCTGAATTGAGGAAGAGTATTCTCGAAGAAGGACATCGTAGTGGATTGAGTATACATCCTGGTGCGACCAAGATGTATCATGATTTGAAGAAGCTGTTTTGGTGGCCTGGAATGAAGAAAGAAATAGCTGAATTCGTCTATGCTTGTTTAACTTGTCAGAAGTCGAAGGTTGAGCATCAGAAACCATATGGAGCTATGCAACCGTTATTTATTCCGGAATGGAAGTGGGATAGTATATCTATGGATTTTGTTTCTGGATTGCCGAGAACGGTGAAGAACTATGAAGCCATTTGGGTCATAGTGGATAGGTTGACTAAGTCTGCTCACTTTATACCAATGAGAATGGATTACTCAATGGAGAAGCTGGCTCAATTGTACATTGAGAAGATAGTGAGTTTACATGGTATTCCTTCGAGTATTGTGTCAGATAGAGATCCAAGGTTTACATCCAAGTTTTGGGAAGGGTTGCAGAAGGCTTTGGGTACTAAGCTGAGATTGAGTTCTGCTTATCATCCGCAGACGGATGGACAGACAGAAAGAACTATCCAATCGCTAGAGGATTTATTGCGTGCTTGTGTGTTGGAAAGAGGTGGTACTTGGGATAGTTATCTACCCTTGATCGAATTTACCTACAATAATAGTTTTCACTCGAGCATTGGTATGGCTCCGTTTGAAGCTTTGTATGGTCGGAGATGTAGAACGCCTTTATGTTGGCATGAATCTGGCGAAAGTGCGGTGATTGGACCAGAGATTGTTCAAGAAACGACAGAAAAGATTAAGATGATTCAGGAGAAGATGAAGGCTTCTCAGAGTCGTCAGAAGAGTTATCATGACAAGAGACGGAGAACTCTTGAGTTTCAAGAAGGAGATCATGTGTTTATGAGAGTTACTCCTATGACTGGTATCGGACGAGCTCTAAAGTCAAGGAAGTTGACTCCGCGTTTTATTGGTCCGTTTCAGATTTCAGAAAGAGTGGGAGAGGTGGCGTATCGCATTGCGTTGCCACCGACGCTTGCGAATCTGCATGATGTATTCCATGTGTCGCAGTTGAGGAAATACATTGCTGATCCATCGCATGTGATTCAAGTGGATGATGTACAGGTAAAAGATAATCTGACGGTTGAAGCTTTGCCTATGAGGATCGAGGATCGGAAGGTGAAACAATTGCGTGGCAAGGAGATAGCGTTGGTCAGAGTAGCTTGGGGAGGACCAGCCGGTGGGAATGTTACATGGGAATTGGAGAGCCAGATGAAGGACTCCTACCCGGAACTCTTTGCCTAAGGTATGTTTTCGAGGACGAAAACTTTTCTAGTGGGGGAGGGTTGTAACACCCCATAAAATTCTTTATTTAATTTAATTAATTTTTTTATTAAATATTAGAATTAAGTGGAATTATTTGGGAATAGGGATGAAATAAGGCTAATGGGCCAGTGTTGTAAGTAGCAGTTGGGGGGTGTATCAGTTGCAAAGCCCTTTTTCTAAAATAAAGTTATATTTTCATAAAAATAGAAAAGAGGAGTATTTTTGTGAAAAAAGAACCAAAAGGGAGCAGAGGAGATTGAACGTGAAATTGGGAGAAGAGCAAGTGCGAAGAGGAAGAGCATTCAAGAATTCGACATCGAGGTAAGGGGGGATTCTTCTCATTAACCTCTATTATGGGTATTATGAATGATTCGATTGAATTCGTATGTTAGGATTCTGAATTGGATTATGTGTCGGTGTTTGGGGTCTTGGGGTTTATAGAACTTTGGTTCAATTTATGTTGTGAATGATGATTGGTGTTGAATAATGATGTTAAAGCATGATTAGAGGTATGTGTAAATGTGTATTTTCGTGTTTGTTGGTGCTGTTTGATGTTGCTATACGTTGTGGTACGTTCTGGTGTGGATTGGAATTGTTGCAGGTGCTGAAAAATGGAATTTTGGGGTTTCTGGTACGAGGTAACCGGTTACCTGGGGAGTGGTAACCGATTACCTGAGGTTACGTCACTGAGATGGCCTATTCGTTGTGAAGTAACCGGTTACTTGAGTTGGGGTAACCGGTTACCACTGTTAAAAATTGTGTTTTGTGGTTCTGCTGGGAGGTAGTAACCGGTTACTGGTTTTGAAGTAACCGGTTACCGCTGTTACGAATAGACTTGTTGGTTACTCCGTAAGGTAGTAACCGGTTACTTGAATTGGAGTAACCGGTTACCACTGAAGCTTTTTGGAAAAATACTTATTTTAAAATGTCCGTAACTTTTAAACCGTTAATCCTTTTTGTACGCCGTTTCGAGTACCTGGTAGATGAATTAATGCCCTATTTTATGATGTATATTAGGGGATTATAATTTAAAAATCACTTTTGTTGGTTTTGTGGATTGTGTTTGGTGATAGTTTGAATAATGGTATGAACATGCTATGCGGTGTTTCTAGCTATTATGATTGATGAAACGATAATATATTTGTGGTGTTAAATGTATTATGCTGTGGTGAATATCAAATGGTTGTGATATTATTATGCTTGTATGTTGTGATATAATGATTATGAATTGTCGGTGGATGTTAATGATGAGCATGCCGTGGTTGATGAATGCATTTCATAATCATGTTGTGGGCTGTATCCTTTATGGTGGTGGGACAGCGGTAGCTAATTCCCATTGTGTGGAATTAGTGAGAGAAGTAGCCGTATCTTTATGGTGGTGGATCGGTGAGATGGGTTATCCCATGTTTGGTACCACATGCATTTAGTTGCATTGCATTAGGTTGTTGTGTGTAATTGTAACATGAATGGAAGTTGTCCAATGTTGCAATTTGTGTGTATTTTGGTATGAATGACTGTATTGGATAAATGTTGCTATGATATCTGAATATAATTGATTTGGGTGATTAATGTATGGATGAAGTTGTATTGTTTATATTCCTATAACATTTGTTAATGCGAATGAAACTCACCCTTACTGTTGTTATTTTTCAGATTGAGGAGTAGCTTGTGTACTTGGTGAGGATTAGCTCGTCAAGTAGTTCGTTAGAGTCAGTTGGGTCTGTGTCATGCTCTGGTCGTGTAACACCGGGAACGTTATTTTAGAGTTGTTTGATAAACTTCTGTTTTGTTTATGGTTTATGGTTGAATTATGAGTCTATGACTTCGGTTGTTTGATTATTCAGTTGTTAAGAATATTCCGCTGTGTTAACATGTTACCTGAATAATTTTGGTTTATCGTTCCTTATATGGCATGACATGAATGTTTATTTATTTTATTGGAGTTGTAATGCCCTTTCTCATGTTTTACTCTGATTTTTGTTAAATTTTCCGCGGGGTTTAGAAGGGTGTTACAGTATCCACAAGTGCGAATACGCCTAATTGACTGTACAAGCCCATCCGGTTAGGAGCCTAGTGGTGTAGCCTACGTGGCACCACTATAGGTGAGTTATCCATGTGATATCGCCTAATTGGCATCACAACTCCACCATACCAAGCACGCCGATGTATCACGCCTTTGGGAAACGCCCTGAAAGACCCCGCAGGTACATCGCAATGATAGCTCAGGTGTGTAAATCATACCAAGAACGCCAATGTATCACGCCTTTGGGAAACGCCCTGAAAGACCCCGCAGGTACATCGCAATGGTATCTCATGTGTGCAAATCATACCAAGAACGCCAATGTATCACGCCTTTGGGAAACGCCCTGAAAGACCCCGCAGGTACATCGCAATGGTATCTTTGGAAACTAGTCCATACACAATGGTGCCTTACCACCTAGTAGTGGCCCACTTCGATTCTAGCATACCACACGCATAACAAGCGTCAATCACACAATACAATCAATCCCGAATGTTTAACCGAAACAACGGGAATTAATGATCATTATCACACAAGGCATCATGCCACAAACAAACAACCATCTCCGAACGTCAATCGAACGGACGGATAAACATAATATGATCATCATAAAGCATATCAGTATAATGCATTAATTAATGATCCGCATATTGAGAATCAACACATCCATTATCATTAACATCATTAACATGTTCAATTATAATTAAACAAGTCTCACACGACTAAGGAGGCATTCGGTTCTCTATTCGGAACAGAACTGCTCTCGGGGGAATTAGTAATGTAAAATCTCGCCCGACGAGGTTCACTAAGTAGGGTTCCAATATTATTAAATCACACATTCTGGTTTGGGGACCAATTTTATTAGAAAGTACACGTCGCTAGCTTTCCAACGATATAAGGTTTGCGAAATTCCGATACCCGAGCCGAAAGTTACGACTTTCTAAAGTTTGCTGATTTTTCCCTTTTAACCCAGCGTAACGGGTTACGCCAAATCCGTAACCGGTTACGAGCACGAAAAATAGCCCAGAATTGCATTTTCAGCAGCGTAACCGGTTACGAAAAACCCCGTAACCGATTACACTGTATCAGAAATGAATTTTCTGCATTCTAAAGGTTCTAAAACAGTCCCAAACCTAAACTAATCCCAATCCAATTACCTATAACATTCCAATTACGAGTCTTATTGGATTTTAGCAATCTATAACATGCAATTGATCAGAAAAACACATATTCAGTTATTATCACATAAACAAATTTTAGTAATCACATATTATGCTTTATCTCACAATCCCTAAATCCCCAATCATACACCCTTACATGCAACACCCCCAAGTAACTATCTAAGGACTCACCTTGCTAAAAGAAGGTTGAGATGATGATCATGCAGCCATTGAACTTCCATTGATGCCAAAACTTCACCTCTAACATGATCAAACCCGTAACCAATCTTTGACACACATTCTGCATAACTGACACAACTTCAAGGTCAGTTTTCTCCTTCAAAACAGAAGCTATGAACACAAACCATAGGTGCAAATCGAAGAGAAATTCGTTAGCTTTCCAATGGGACCAGAATCGTTACGATCGGAGTTACGAGTTGAGAGATATTACCTTTTTGGTGAAGGCTGTCCCATAGGTGCGAAAATGGAAAGTTGAACATAAGTTCTTCTTCTTCTTCCATGCCTCTAATTATCTCTCTCTCATAAATTCTGGTTTGGATTACCATTACCCAAACATGCCCTTATAATGATGTACCTTTTCCTTGGACCAATTTGCCCTCCAACTAAATGGTATTTACCAAGATGCCATTTAGTTCAATTCCAACCAAATCCTTAATATCACTACTAAGCCTTTCTTTAATCCTTCTTAGTGTATAAATATACATGGTTAGAAAACTATGGGGTATTACATTCTCCCCCCCTTAAATTGAATTCGTCCCCGAATTCTTTCCGATCACCACGGAAACGATTGTCCAAGTCTATTCCAACCAGGGGATAGAATGTTCCTTACATTCCTCCTTTAAATAACATCATTACTCTGCTTGAGGATCATTCCATAAGAAGAAACACAATCTGCCAAAAATACTTGCGTCCCACTATACATGATTAGAAACCTTAACCTTCAAGTAACACGTCTATTCAGGTACTTCATCTTGACATACCTGGGAAAAGATCCTTCCAGGGTCCTAGACCTTCACTGCTCTGCACCGAATCTCCAGAACTTCAAAAACTCTAATAATCCACTCATGTCGGATATCCTTCGTTTCATTCTCTGGTGTGTTCACCCTCGTTCAACAAACATTACTGATTCACTCAGCTCCTTGAATTATTTCCTACTTGAGAATTACCGCCACAACGTCGCTTCTGCGATAACACTTCAAGTTATTCTCCACTCGAGTCCATACATTGTCATTAGGTGATCTCTAAATTCCTCGGTCTTAACCTCTGGTTCCCAAAGTCTTAGGATGATTGTTCCAATTTACCTTTACTTTAACCCTTACTCCAGTTTAGACATAACAACTGTCACTGTAAACCGCAAAGGTGTAATCATCTTGCAACTATAGCCTTGACATTCAACAAGTTCGCACATGATTCTACTGATGAGAGGCGAAATTTAACAACTGACCTGTAACCATTGTACCAGTCTTCCTATACAATCATAGTACACAAGGCGTAACCACAAAGAACTTGCGCCAACTGAATGTCCTCTCTAGCCTTCAGCATTTCGACGGTCTGATACTCAGTCCAACCCTTGTGACTTGCAAGCTAAACTGATGACCTACGAACGTCGAACCGCATGCCATCCACAAAAATGTATTCCCAAGTTGGTCCATTGACAACACCTCTCGAGTTTATGGTGGATCCTCGAGAGACTGGAATGAACAAAACACTATTTCAACAATTTGCCTTAGGAAGATACTTTCATCCCAACATAAAATCCTACAAATAGTCCGTTCGTTCCTACCTCAGACTTATCTGATTCTTCCTTGATCTGTTGCGCTACTCTGATTCCAACAAGTCACACACCTTGAAATCCTCTGAGTCACGTTATATCCATAATTCACTTAGTTTCCATTAATACACAATAATTCCTTATCCATAGTTGTCCAATTACAACACATGCCAGGACTCCATATACATCCATCATCGACTACTACTCTTCAAAGTTGCATACTCTCCAGAATCAAGCTTCTACTTACTCTGCCATTCCATATAGTTCATCTACCACAACTTAGGTACACGTTTCGATCTCAGGACATTGAAACCCAAAAATTCACTGACTTAGAGGTTCGTCCTTGTCACTGATTTCCACAGCGTACAACTGCTATGTTTTTCATTCCAACCAATCTTGTTGCTCAACCGGTATGTCGAACCCTTCACGACGTACTGCAGCTCATGATAACTCTAGCAGTTCTACACAACTTCTACCCAACCATACACCTTCATTCTCTTAGCGTAGTATCACCTCTGATAACTCGTGCAACTTACTGATATAACGATCCTCCCATAGCCACACTCCATTCACACAGTCATCTAACGTATGTTTCACCTCTGAATCAGACACTGAACTGACTTCCTCAGCGGCTGCATCCTTCATTGCAGTGCTTCTAACAGTCAGAGTGTAGCCACAATGCAAGAAATTGCACTTTGCACTTTGCACTTCGAACATCTCTCTTATAAATTCCTTAGCAGTTCTCAAACCAAAATGTCCATGCCTTACCAAGATTAACACTTCTCCGTTCAGAGTATCTAGCAATACCTTACCAGACACATCACACATCGAACTAGTCCAAGACACAATCCGCATATTCCATCACCGGTCGCCAATGGTACATGATAGCCACTCACTATGCTGACCAGGATATCATGACCACACATAAGTTTCACTCTAGGCACTCATGCAAAATTGCCAATTTAACACTTCACGAAACGAGAACATCCCCAAGGTACAATCGGATACTAACACATGCGATCACGATCACTCAGAGTCTCCATAAGTATAATATTGGATCTTGATCCATCACACCATCGCCTGTCTAGTTATTCCTCTACTATCGAGCGTGACGTATGGATCCTCATCCCACATACCTTATGAGAGTCTGGATCTGTGTCTCACGAGTGCCAAATCAGAATTCTACCTTGAGCTTCAGATCACCTTTGTCCCACACATGTCGGAAAAATGATGACTTACACATCTTGTGCACGGTAGTGATACTGTGGCATTATACCCGTCTGGTAGTACCAACATGGTGGTCCAACTCCGAGGCCATGTATCTAGGTAACCTACCTCAGTGGCGTATAATGATCTCCACGCGTATCCTAAAGTCACAACCGACAAGTGTCTGAACAGGCTTCCAATAGGCTCATCGTTCCTCAAGTCCTTCGAATCACACTCCTCAGGATGCTAAAACCTGAGAGTGCTACACACCAAGGTTTACTTACTCGGAAAGCCAACACGGCAAGCACGAAGATTTGAAGCTCAACTTCGGATCACCATGCAGTGCGCGTACCCACTCGTCCCACGCATGCATGAGATTCCAAGGATAATTCAGTTCAGATAGGAATACTATGGTTCCTAACAACCAACATAACTGCGATCATCCTACTGACGTTCCGGATAGATCTTAGTTCTTACTCGCCTAAACGCCCAACGCCAAGCGTAGTTCTATGGCTTCACTCGGGGTCAGACAAACAACAACTAACAAGAACTTAGGTCACTGCATTTCACGCTTCTACATCATTTCATATTCCATCTAGCGTAGTTCTAGAACTTAAATAAAAAAATGACAAGAACGGAAGTGCATGCCCTCTTCCACCGACAAGGTATTCAAGCTTCGCCAATCTTAAGTTACCACACTCATACATTCCACCAACATCTACTAGGTAACTACTCTCGATTAGGGTACTTCAAGTTGGATCAGGATCTATTACTTCATCCATCCAATTACTGTCCGTACTAGCACAAACAGAAAGGTCTAACTCTTCTGTCTGCATTTCTAGAGGCCATTTTGTCCTATCAGCTCACCCGTCATACTTAACACTGGCAGCATCATCAGTACTGAATCCTACTAATTCACAGCTCAACACCTTCAGAGAATCTCCCTTACAAGGCTTCTACTCAATCCTATTTGGATTTCCCTTGCTATTACCAAGACTTAGAGAAGGTTTCACTTCGTCCAATCCAAATCCTGGGGGTTTTAGCTGCCTCAAACCACACCTTGACAGTTTGGGTATCACTACTTCGTGTCGAACGCTCTCCTTAATCTTGATGACTCCAATATCATCCACTTAAAACGTCCAACAATTCATTACTCATCCCACTCCAACAACTTAGGTTCACAACCTTGCAGGTTTTACGAGTCCTCGTGGCGGCTCTGCCGTAATTCTACTGTCTCACACTCAGTCGATGAGTTGATCAAGTTCAACAACTGAATGAGATTTCAGTAAAATCAGACCAGCAACACACACATGTGAGGAGGAAAGGAATTGCTAGTGATGTCTCATGGCTCGGCCGAGAATCGACCTGCTCTGATACCAACTGTAACACCCCATACATAACTGACTAGTATATTATGCATGAAACGTTAAAATTGATATTGAGTACATACAAAAGCTATGGATACAAGATGATCCATTTAGAATACAACATGAAATAATAATAATAATTACAAAACATGTGTCTTCAATGGATCTTGCACAGCGGAATGTCAAAACCAACGAGGTCTTCGAGCCAACACCACTTCCAAGTCTTCAGTCCAAACCTTTTACTGACCAAACGCTACTAACTGCACCTGAAAAAATATAAGTTGATTGGGGTGAGATTACTAAATCTCAGTGAGTCCTCCTATCCTATGGGTCCTCTCGGTTCTACAGGGTACATGCATCAACAGAACCGAATCCACCATTGATCCGGGGTTTCTCCTCACATCCGGTACAAGTACGGAGCAAACACATGAATCGTCCACCATAGGAGTCATCATATCACAAGTACACAAATAGTATACAAACACGTATGCAGACCCATACCCATGTACGGGGAATCCAGAAGCGGTAACAACCAACTACCAAGGCTGCACACACACCCTCGGTGAGTAACCAAGTACCTATCGTCAAGAAGACTCGCACAAGACCCATCGCTAGATGAAACAGATAGATCCTATGTGGCATTCCATCCGTGACGAGTTATAGCGGTGACGTTGCCTACACGGCGTCACGGCCTCATCATCATCCATACGCAATATGGTATCCACAAGTGCGAATACGCCTAATTGACTGTACAAGCCCATCCGGTTAGGAGCCTAGTGGTGTAGCCTACGTGGCACCACTATAGGTGAGTTATCCATGTGATATCGCCTAATTGGCATCACAACTCCACCATACCAAGCACGCCGATGTATCACGCCTTTGGGAAACGCCCTGAAAGACCCCGCAGGTACATCGCAATGATAGCTCAGGTGTGTAAATCATACCAAGAACGCCAATGTATCACGCCTTTGGGAAACGCCCTGAAAGACCCCGCAGGTACATCGCAATGGTATCTCATGTGTGCAAATCATACCAAGAACGCCAATGTATCACGCCTTTGGGAAACGCCCTGAAAGACCCCGCAGGTACATCGCAATGGTATCTTTGGAAACTAGTCCATACACAATGGTGCCTTACCACCTAGTAGTGGCCCACTTCGATTCTAGCATACCACACGCATAACAAGCGTCAATCACACAATACAATCAATCCCGAATGTTTAACCGAAACAACGGGAATTAATGATCATTATCACACAAGGCATCATGCCACAAACAAACAACCATCTCCGAACGTCAATCGAACGGACGGATAAACATAATATGATCATCATAAAGCATATCAGTATAATGCATTAATTAATGATCCGCATATTGAGAATCAACACATCCATTATCATTAACATCATTAACATGTTCAATTATAATTAAACAAGTCTCACACGACTAAGGAGGCATTCGGTTCTCTATTCGGAACAGAACTGCTCTCGGGGGAATTAGTAATGTAAAATCTCGCCCGACGAGGTTCACTAAGTAGGGTTCCAATATTATTAAATCACACATTCTGGTTTGGGGACCAATTTTATTAGAAAGTACACGTCGCTAGCTTTCCAACGATATAAGGTTTGCGAAATTCCGATAACCGAGCCGAAAGTTACGACTTTCTAAAGTTTGCTGATTTTTCCCTTTTAACCCAGCGTAACGGGTTACGCCAAATCCGTAACCGGTTACGAGCACGAAAAATAGCCCAGAATTGCATTTTCAGCAGCGTAACCGGTTACGAAAAACCCCGTAACCGATTACACTGTATCAGAAATGAATTTTCTGCATTCTAAAGGTTCTAAAACAGTCCCAAACCTAAACTAATCCCAATCCAATTACCTATAACATTCCAATTACGAGTCTTATTGGATTTTAGCAATCTATAACATGCAATTGATCAGAAAAACACATATTCAGTTATTATCACATAAACAAATTTTAGTAATCACATATTATGCTTTATCTCACAATCCCTAAATCCCCAATCATACACCCTTACATGCAACACCCCCAAGTAACTATCTAAGGACTCACCTTGCTAAAAGAAGGTTGAGATGATGATCATGCAGCCATTGAACTTCCATTGATGCCAAAACTTCACCATTAGACTTTATAAGGTCGTATCAAAACAAAGTTTTTGGTTCATTTATAATTACTCATATTTAAATAAATAACACTTATAGTATATTACATTTTATACATATACACAAATATTTATGGTAATATCTCACCGATGTTTATATATTTATTCAGTAATTTCTTACCACTTGTATTTTGACTCAATCCATTCATTGATTTTTCTTCTCCTATCATAGAGACTCAATTAGTTTTGTTCTACTTGTTATTTCTATTTTATATATTTGAACATTTCATCTCCTTTTTTATCCTCATATCAAAGATAATTCTTTTTTATGCGTATGGTAATTCATGACAAGAACAAGTTTCCTTTAGTTGATGGAATACTTGAAATTCTTGGTGATGTGATTTCATTGAAAATTTATGGAAATGGTGCAATAAACTAGTTCAATCTAAAATAATAAACTAGAATAATAGAAGTGGTTTAAATGTGTTGCTACGAAAAATACACAAGTTTTAAAAATAAAGGACGATATTATCCTATTTTTAACTATGTTTATTAACTACCTTTTAATAATAACAATTATAAGATTTTATTACTAGATTCTTTAATCTCACTTAACAAAAATTTGGTTGTCAGTAGTTTTATTTTAGTCATGAGACTTTATTTTTTCCTCTATTTCATTTTTATTTACTTAAAAATTAGACTTTATAATAACTGATTCTTTACCTTTATATCATTTTAGTGATACACATAGTATTATATAAATATTTAGATAAATGGCTATCTAAACAAAGTTATTGGTTTATTTACACATAGTATTATATAAATATAATAAACGACATGGTCGTATCAAAACAAAGTTTTTGGTTCATTTATAATTACTCATATTTAAATAAATAACACTTATAGTATATTACATTTTATACATATACACAAATATTTATGGTAATATCTCACCGATGTTTATATATTTATTCAGTAATTTCTTACCACTTGTATTTTGACTCAATCCATTCATTGATTTTTCTTCTCCTATCATAGAGACTCAATTAGTTTTGTTCTACTTGTAATTTCTATTTTATATATTTGAACATTTCATCTCCTTTTTTATCCTCATATCAAAGATAATTCTTTTTTATGCGTATGGTAATTCATGACAAGAACAAGTTTCCTTTAGTTGATGGAATACTTGAAATTCTTGGTGATGTGATTTCATTGAAAATTTATGGAAATGGTGCAATAAACTAGTTCAATCTAAAATAATAAACTAGAATAATAGAAGTGGTTTAAATGTGTTGCTACGAAAAATACACAAGTTTTAAAAATAAAGGACGATATTATCCTATTTTTAACTATGTTTATTAACTACCTTTTAATAATAACAATTATAAGATTTTATTACTAGATTCTTTAATCTCACTTAACAAAAATTTGGTTGTCAGTAGTTTTATTTTAGTCATGAGACTTTATTTTTTCCTCTATTTCATTTTTATTTACTTAAAAATTAGACTTTATAATAACTGATTCTTTACCTTTATATCATTTTAGTGATACACATAGTATTATATAAATATTTAGATAAATGGCTATCTAAACAAAGTTATTGGTTTATTTACACATAGTATTATATAAATATAATAAACGACATGGTCGTATCAAAACAAAGTTTTTGGTTCATTTATAATTACTCATATTTAAATAAATAACACTTATAGTATATTACATTTTATACATATACACAAATATTTATGGTAATATCTCACCGATGTTTATATATTTATTCAGTAATTTCTTACCACTTGTATTTTGACTCAATCCATTCATTGATTTTTCTTCTCCTATCATAGAGACTCAATTAGTTTTGTTCTACTTGTTATTTCTATTTTATATATTTGAACATTTCATCTCCTTTTTTATCCTCATATCAAAGATAATTCTTTTTTATGCGTATGGTAATTCATGACAAGAACAAGTTTCCTTTAGTTGATGGAATACTTGAAATTCTTGGTGATGTGATTTCATTGAAAATTTATGGAAATGGTGCAATAAACTAGTTCAATCTAAAATAATAAACTAGAATAATAGAAGTGGTTTAAATGTGTTGCTACGAAAAATACACAAGTTTTAAAAATAAAGGACGATATTATCCTATTTTTAACTATGTTTATTAACTACCTTTTAATAATAACAATTATAAGATTTTATTACTAGATTCTTTAATCTCACTTAACAAAAATTTGGTTGTCAGTAGTTTTATTTTAGTCATGAGACTTTATTTTTTCCTCTATTTCATTTTTATTTACTTAAAAATTAGACTTTATAATAACTGATTCTTTACCTTTATATCATTTTAGTGATACACATAGTATTATATAAATATTTAGATAAATGGCTATCTAAACAAAGTTATTGGTTTATTTACACATAGTATTATATAAATATAATAAACGACATGGTCGTATCAAAACAAAGTTTTTGGTTCATTTATAATTACTCATATTTAAATAAATAACACTTATAGTATATTACATTTTATACATATACACAAATATTTATGGTAATATCTCACCGATGTTTATATATTTATTCAGTAATTTCTTACCACTTGTATTTTGACTCAATCCATTCATTGATTTTTCTTCTCCTATCATAGAGACTCAATTAGTTTTGTTCTACTTGTTATTTCTATTTTATATATTTGAACATTTCATCTCCTTTTTTATCCTCATATCAAAGATAATTCTTTTTTATGCGTATGGTAATTCATGACAAGAACAAGTTTCCTTTAGTTGATGGAATACTTGAAATTCTTGGTGATGTGATTTCATTGAAAATTTATGGAAATGGTGCAATAAACTAGTTCAATCTAAAATAATAAACTAGAATAATAGAAGTGGTTTAAATGTGTTGCTACGAAAAATACACAAGTTTTAAAAATAAAGGACGATATTATCCTATTTTTAACTATGTTTATTAACTACCTTTTAATAATAACAATTATAAGATTTTATTACTAGATTCTTTAATCTCACTTAACAAAAATTTGGTTGTCAGTAGTTTTATTTTAGTCATGAGACTTTATTTTTTCCTCTATTTCATTTTTATTTACTTAAAAATTAGACTTTATAATAACTGATTCTTTACCTTTATATCATTTTAGTGATACACATAGTATTATATAAATATTTAGATAAATGGCTATCTAAACAAAGTTATTGGTTTATTTACACATAGTATTATATAAATATAATAAACGACATGGTCGTATCAAAACAAAGTTTTTGGTTCATTTATAATTACTCATATTTAAATAAATAACACTTATAGTATATTACATTTTATACATATACACAAATATTTATGGTAATATCTCACCGATGTTTATATATTTATTCAGTAATTTCTTACCACTTGTATTTTGACTCAATCCATTCATTGATTTTTCTTCTCCTATCATAGAGACTCAATTAGTTTTGTTCTACTTGTAATTTCTATTTTATATATTTGAACATTTCATCTCCTTTTTTATCCTCATATCAAAGATAATTCTTTTTTATGCGTATGGTAATTCATGACAAGAACAAGTTTCCTTTAGTTGATGGAATACTTGAAATTCTTGGTGATGTGATTTCATTGAAAATTTATGGAAATGGTGCAATAAACTAGTTCAATCTAAAATAATAAACTAGAATAATAGAAGTGGTTTAAATGTGTTGCTACGAAAAATACACAAGTTTTAAAAATAAAGGACGATATTATCCTATTTTTAACTATGTTTATTAACTACCTTTTAATAATAACAATTATAAGATTTTATTACTAGATTCTTTAATCTCACTTAACAAAAATTTGGTTGTCAGTAGTTTTATTTTAGTCATGAGACTTTATTTTTTCCTCTATTTCATTTTTATTTACTTAAAAATTAGACTTTATAATAACTGATTCTTTACCTTTATATCATTTTAGTGATACACATAGTATTATATAAATATTTAGATAAATGGCTATCTAAACAAAGTTATTGGTTTATTTACACATAGTATTATATAAATATAATAAACGACATGGTCGTATCAAAACAAAGTTTTTGGTTCATTTATAATTACTCATATTTAAATAAATAACACTTATAGTATATTACATTTTATACATATACACAAATATTTATGGTAATATCTCACCGATGTTTATATATTTATTCAGTAATTTCTTACCACTTGTATTTTGACTCAATCCATTCATTGATTTTTCTTCTCCTATCATAGAGACTCAATTAGTTTTGTTCTACTTGTTATTTCTATTTTATATATTTGAACATTTCATCTCCTTTTTTATCCTCATATCAAAGATAATTCTTTTTTATGCGTATGGTAATTCATGACAAGAACAAGTTTCCTTTAGTTGATGGAATACTTGAAATTCTTGGTGATGTGATTTCATTGAAAATTTATGGAAATGGTGCAATAAACTAGTTCAATCTAAAATAATAAACTAGAATAATAGAAGTGGTTTAAATGTGTTGCTACGAAAAATACACAAGTTTTAAAAATAAAGGACGATATTATCCTATTTTTAACTATGTTTATTAACTACCTTTTAATAATAACAATTATAAGATTTTATTACTAGATTCTTTAATCTCACTTAACAAAAATTTGGTTGTCAGTAGTTTTATTTTAGTCATGAGACTTTATTTTTTCCTCTATTTCATTTTTATTTACTTAAAAATTAGACTTTATAATAACTGATTCTTTACCTTTATATCATTTTAGTGATACACATAGTATTATATAAATATTTAGATAAATGGCTATCTAAACAAAGTTATTGGTTTATTTACACATAGTATTATATAAATATAATAAACGACATGGTCGTATCAAAACAAAGTTTTTGGTTCATTTATAATTACTCATATTTAAATAAATAACACTTATAGTATATTACATTTTATACATATACACAAATATTTATGGTAATATCTCACCGATGTTTATATATTTATTCAGTAATTTCTTACCACTTGTATTTTGACTCAATCCATTCATTGATTTTTCTTCTCCTATCATAGAGACTCAATTAGTTTTGTTCTACTTGTAATTTCTATTTTATATATTTGAACATTTCATCTCCTTTTTTATCCTCATATCAAAGATAATTCTTTTTTATGCGTATGGTAATTCATGACAAGAACAAGTTTCCTTTAGTTGATGGAATACTTGAAATTCTTGGTGATGTGATTTCATTGAAAATTTATGGAAATGGTGCAATAAACTAGTTCAATCTAAAATAATAAACTAGAATAATAGAAGTGGTTTAAATGTGTTGCTACGAAAAATACACAAGTTTTAAAAATAAAGGACGATATTATCCTATTTTTAACTATGTTTATTAACTACCTTTTAATAATAACAATTATAAGATTTTATTACTAGATTCTTTAATCTCACTTAACAAAAATTTGGTTGTCAGTAGTTTTATTTTAGTCATGAGACTTTATTTTTTCCTCTATTTCATTTTTATTTACTTAAAAATTAGACTTTATAATAACTGATTCTTTACCTTTATATCATTTTAGTGATACACATAGTATTATATAAATATTTAGATAAATGGCTATCTAAACAAAGTTATTGGTTTATTTACACATAGTATTATATAAATATAATAAACGACATGGTCGTATCAAAACAAAGTTTTTGGTTCATTTATAATTACTCATATTTAAATAAATAACACTTATAGTATATTACATTTTATACATATACACAAATATTTATGGTAATATCTCACCGATGTTTATATATTTATTCAGTAATTTCTTACCACTTGTATTTTGACTCAATCCATTCATTGATTTTTCTTCTCCTATCATAGAGACTCAATTAGTTTTGTTCTACTTGTTATTTCTATTTTATATATTTGAACATTTCATCTCCTTTTTTATCCTCATATCAAAGATAATTCTTTTTTATGCGTATGGTAATTCATGACAAGAACAAGTTTCCTTTAGTTGATGGAATACTTGAAATTCTTGGTGATGTGATTTCATTGAAAATTTATGGAAATGGTGCAATAAACTAGTTCAATCTAAAATAATAAACTAGAATAATAGAAGTGGTTTAAATGTGTTGCTACGAAAAATACACAAGTTTTAAAAATAAAGGACGATATTATCCTATTTTTAACTATGTTTATTAACTACCTTTTAATAATAACAATTATAAGATTTTATTACTAGATTCTTTAATCTCACTTAACAAAAATTTGGTTGTCAGTAGTTTTATTTTAGTCATGAGACTTTATTTTTTCCTCTATTTCATTTTTATTTACTTAAAAATTAGACTTTATAATAACTGATTCTTTACCTTTATATCATTTTAGTGATACACATAGTATTATATAAATATTTAGATAAATGGCTATCTAAACAAAGTTATTGGTTTATTTACACATAGTATTATATAAATATAATAAACGACATGGTCGTATCAAAACAAAGTTTTTGGTTCATTTATAATTACTCATATTTAAATAAATAACACTTATAGTATATTACATTTTATACATATACACAAATATTTATGGTAATATCTCACCGATGTTTATATATTTATTCAGTAATTTCTTACCACTTGTATTTTGACTCAATCCATTCATTGATTTTTCTTCTCCTATCATAGAGACTCAATTAGTTTTGTTCTACTTGTTATTTCTATTTTATATATTTGAACATTTCATCTCCTTTTTTATCCTCATATCAAAGATAATTCTTTTTTATGCGTATGGTAATTCATGACAAGAACAAGTTTCCTTTAGTTGATGGAATACTTGAAATTCTTGGTGATGTGATTTCATTGAAAATTTATGGAAATGGTGCAATAAACTAGTTCAATCTAAAATAATAAACTAGAATAATAGAAGTGGTTTAAATGTGTTGCTACGAAAAATACACAAGTTTTAAAAATAAAGGACGATATTATCCTATTTTTAACTATGTTTATTAACTACCTTTTAATAATAACAATTATAAGATTTTATTACTAGATTCTTTAATCTCACTTAACAAAAATTTGGTTGTCAGTAGTTTTATTTTAGTCATGAGACTTTATTTTTTCCTCTATTTCATTTTTATTTACTTAAAAATTAGACTTTATAATAACTGATTCTTTACCTTTATATCATTTTAGTGATACACATAGTATTATATAAATATTTAGATAAATGGCTATCTAAACAAAGTTATTGGTTTATTTACACATAGTATTATATAAATATAATAAACGACATGGTCGTATCAAAACAAAGTTTTTGGTTCATTTATAATTACTCATATTTAAATAAATAACACTTATAGTATATTACATTTTATACATATACACAAATATTTATGGTAATATCTCACCGATGTTTATATATTTATTCAGTAATTTCTTACCACTTGTATTTTGACTCAATCCATTCATTGATTTTTCTTCTCCTATCATAGAGACTCAATTAGTTTTGTTCTACTTGTAATTTCTATTTTATATATTTGAACATTTCATCTCCTTTTTTATCCTCATATCAAAGATAATTCTTTTTTATGCGTATGGTAATTCATGACAAGAACAAGTTTCCTTTAGTTGATGGAATACTTGAAATTCTTGGTGATGTGATTTCATTGAAAATTTATGGAAATGGTGCAATAAACTAGTTCAATCTAAAATAATAAACTAGAATAATAGAAGTGGTTTAAATGTGTTGCTACGAAAAATACACAAGTTTTAAAAATAAAGGACGATATTATCCTATTTTTAACTATGTTTATTAACTACCTTTTAATAATAACAATTATAAGATTTTATTACTAGATTCTTTAATCTCACTTAACAAAAATTTGGTTGTCAGTAGTTTTATTTTAGTCATGAGACTTTATTTTTTCCTCTATTTCATTTTTATTTACTTAAAAATTAGACTTTATAATAACTGATTCTTTACCTTTATATCATTTTAGTGATACACATAGTATTATATAAATATTTAGATAAATGGCTATCTAAACAAAGTTATTGGTTTATTTACACATAGTATTATATAAATATAATAAACGACATGGTCGTATCAAAACAAAGTTTTTGGTTCATTTATAATTACTCATATTTAAATAAATAACACTTATAGTATATTACATTTTATACATATACACAAATATTTATGGTAATATCTCACCGATGTTTATATATTTATTCAGTAATTTCTTACCACTTGTATTTTGACTCAATCCATTCATTGATTTTTCTTCTCCTATCATAGAGACTCAATTAGTTTTGTTCTACTTGTAATTTCTATTTTATATATTTGAACATTTCATCTCCTTTTTTATCCTCATATCAAAGATAATTCTTTTTTATGCGTATGGTAATTCATGACAAGAACAAGTTTCCTTTAGTTGATGGAATACTTGAAATTCTTGGTGATGTGATTTCATTGAAAATTTATGGAAATGGTGCAATAAACTAGTTCAATCTAAAATAATAAACTAGAATAATAGAAGTGGTTTAAATGTGTTGCTACGAAAAATACACAAGTTTTAAAAATAAAGGACGATATTATCCTATTTTTAACTATGTTTATTAACTACCTTTTAATAATAACAATTATAAGATTTTATTACTAGATTCTTTAATCTCACTTAACAAAAATTTGGTTGTCAGTAGTTTTATTTTAGTCATGAGACTTTATTTTTTCCTCTATTTCATTTTTATTTACTTAAAAATTAGACTTTATAATAACTGATTCTTTACCTTTATATCATTTTAGTGATACACATAGTATTATATAAATATTTAGATAAATGGCTATCTAAACAAAGTTATTGGTTTATTTACACATAGTATTATATAATTATAATAAACGACATGGTCGTATCAAAACAAAGTTTTTGGTTCATTTATAATTACTCATATTTAAATAAATAACACTTATAGTATATTACATTTTATACATATACACAAATATTTATGGTAATATCTCACCGATGTTTATATATTTATTCAGTAATTTCTTACCACTTGTATTTTGACTCAATCCATTCATTGATTTTTCTTCTCCTATCATAGAGACTCAATTAGTTTTGTTCTACTTGTTATTTCTATTTTATATATTTGAACATTTCATCTCCTTTTTTATCCTCATATCAAAGATAATTCTTTTTTATGCGTATGGTAATTCATGACAAGAACAAGTTTCCTTTAGTTGATGGAATACTTGAAATTCTTGGTGATGTGATTTCATTGAAAATTTATGGAAATGGTGCAATAAACTAGTTCAATCTAAAATAATAAACTAGAATAATAGAAGTGGTTTAAATGTGTTGCTACGAAAAATACACAAGTTTTAAAAATAAAGGACGATATTATCCTATTTTTAACTATGTTTATTAACTACCTTTTAATAATAACAATTATAAGATTTTATTACTAGATTCTTTAATCTCACTTAACAAAAATTTGGTTGTCAGTAGTTTTATTTTAGTCATGAGACTTTATTTTTTCCTCTATTTCATTTTTATTTACTTAAAAATTAGACTTTATAATAACTGATTCTTTACCTTTATATCATTTTAGTGATACACATAGTATTATATAAATATTTAGATAAATGGCTATCTAAACAAAGTTATTGGTTTATTTACACATAGTATTATATAAATATAATAAACGACATGGTCGTATCAAAACAAAGTTTTTGGTTCATTTATAATTACTCATATTTAAATAAATAACACTTATAGTATATTACATTTTATACATATACACAAATATTTATGGTAATATCTCACCGATGTTTATATATTTATTCAGTAATTTCTTACCACTTGTATTTTGACTCAATCCATTCATTGATTTTTCTTCTCCTATCATAGAGACTCAATTAGTTTTGTTCTACTTGTAATTTCTATTTTATATATTTGAACATTTCATCTCCTTTTTTATCCTCATATCAAAGATAATTCTTTTTTATGCGTATGGTAATTCATGACAAGAACAAGTTTCCTTTAGTTGATGGAATACTTGAAATTCTTGGTGATGTGATTTCATTGAAAATTTATGGAAATGGTGCAATAAACTAGTTCAATCTAAAATAATAAACTAGAATAATAGAAGTGGTTTAAATGTGTTGCTACGAAAAATACACAAGTTTTAAAAATAAAGGACGATATTATCCTATTTTTAACTATGTTTATTAACTACCTTTTAATAATAACAATTATAAGATTTTATTACTAGATTCTTTAATCTCACTTAACAAAAATTTGGTTGTCAGTAGTTTTATTTTAGTCATGAGACTTTATTTTTTCCTCTATTTCATTTTTATTTACTTAAAAATTAGACTTTATAATAACTGATTCTTTACCTTTATATCATTTTAGTGATACACATAGTATTATATAAATATTTAGATAAATGGCTATCTAAACAAAGTTATTGGTTTATTTACACATAGTATTATATAAATATAATAAACGACATGGTCGTATCAAAACAAAGTTTTTGGTTCATTTATAATTACTCATATTTAAATAAATAACACTTATAGTATATTACATTTTATACATATACACAAATATTTATGGTAATATCTCACCGATGTTTATATATTTATTCAGTAATTTCTTACCACTTGTATTTTGACTCAATCCATTCATTGATTTTTCTTCTCCTATCATAGAGACTCAATTAGTTTTGTTCTACTTGTTATTTCTATTTTATATATTTGAACATTTCATCTCCTTTTTTATCCTCATATCAAAGATAATTCTTTTTTATGCGTATGGTAATTCATGACAAGAACAAGTTTCCTTTAGTTGATGGAATACTTGAAATTCTTGGTGATGTGATTTCATTGAAAATTTATGGAAATGGTGCAATAAACTAGTTCAATCTAAAATAATAAACTAGAATAATAGAAGTGGTTTAAATGTGTTGCTACGAAAAATACACAAGTTTTAAAAATAAAGGACGATATTATCCTATTTTTAACTATGTTTATTAACTACCTTTTAATAATAACAATTATAAGATTTTATTACTAGATTCTTTAATCTCACTTAACAAAAATTTGGTTGTCAGTAGTTTTATTTTAGTCATGAGACTTTATTTTTTCCTCTATTTCATTTTTATTTACTTAAAAATTAGACTTTATAATAACTGATTCTTTACCTTTATATCATTTTAGTGATACACATAGTATTATATAAATATTTAGATAAATGGCTATCTAAACAAAGTTATTGGTTTATTTACACATAGTATTATATAAATATAATAAACGACATGGTCGTATCAAAACAAAGTTTTTGGTTCATTTATAATTACTCATATTTAAATAAATAACACTTATAGTATATTACATTTTATACATATACACAAATATTTATGGTAATATCTCACCGATGTTTATATATTTATTCAGTAATTTCTTACCACTTGTATTTTGACTCAATCCATTCATTGATTTTTCTTCTCCTATCATAGAGACTCAATTAGTTTTGTTCTACTTGTAATTTCTATTTTATATATTTGAACATTTCATCTCCTTTTTTATCCTCATATCAAAGATAATTCTTTTTTATGCGTATGGTAATTCATGACAAGAACAAGTTTCCTTTAGTTGATGGAATACTTGAAATTCTTGGTGATGTGATTTCATTGAAAATTTATGGAAATGGTGCAATAAACTAGTTCAATCTAAAATAATAAACTAGAATAATAGAAGTGGTTTAAATGTGTTGCTACGAAAAATACACAAGTTTTAAAAATAAAGGACGATATTATCCTATTTTTAACTATGTTTATTAACTACCTTTTAATAATAACAATTATAAGATTTTATTACTAGATTCTTTAATCTCACTTAACAAAAATTTGGTTGTCAGTAGTTTTATTTTAGTCATGAGACTTTATTTTTTCCTCTATTTCATTTTTATTTACTTAAAAATTAGACTTTATAATAACTGATTCTTTACCTTTATATCATTTTAGTGATACACATAGTATTATATAAATATTTAGATAAATGGCTATCTAAACAAAGTTATTGGTTTATTTACACATAGTATTATATAATTATAATAAACGACATGGTCGTATCAAAACAAAGTTTTTGGTTCATTTATAATTACTCATATTTAAATAAATAACACTTATAGTATATTACATTTTATACATATACACAAATATTTATGGTAATATCTCACCGATGTTTATATATTTATTCAGTAATTTCTTACCACTTGTATTTTTCTAAGTATGATTATGAAGTACTAAGAGAGAATTATGGATTAATTATGCATTGGGAATGGAAGTTGTTAGAATGGAAAGAGTTTAGTTAGAATTCAACTAATGGCATGATGGTAATTACCACTTAGTTGGAGGGCATAATGGACCTTAAGTAATGTTGCATGATATAAGGCCTTGTTTGGGTGCATGTTATTCATTTTTGTCTCACAATTCTGAATTTGGAGCAAGAGAGAAATGAGGAAGTTGTGTTCATCACTTTCATTTTCGCAACTCTTGGTACAGCTCCACAAAACAGGTCATATCTCCCTGCTCGTAACTCCGTTTGTAACGATTCTAGTCCCGTTGGAAAGCTAACTAATTTCCCTTCGATTTGATGTACTAATTCGCATTCATGGGTTCTTCTTTGAGGGAAATAAGCAGGTTTGAAGTGGAGTGATCCATGCTGAGTTTGTGTGTAAATACAGCTGCGAATTTGATGATGAAGAAGGTGAACCTTTGGGCAAGAGGAGAGTTCAAAGGCTGCATTAACACCGTCTAAACCTCTATTAATCCAAGGTGAGTTCCATAGTTAGGAATGTGGGTAGGATTTTGGGAATCTTACATGTCAGGGTTTAGATTGAGATAATTTGTTGCATGCTTGATCAATTCATATAAATGTGTTCTTATGATGCTTCCTTATGCTTTGGATGATTAGTATAAGCCTTGGGTTGACATTGTATGTTAGGGTTTGATTTGGGATGGATTGAGATGCAAAGAATGGCTGTTAGAACCTAAAATCCGTGTTCTGCACTGTCAGGTTCGCTACAGCGAACTCTGTGTTCGCTGCAGCGAATGTCTGCAGACTGCACTTTTGTGTTTCACTAAAACGACCATAACTTGAGTTCTACAACTCGAAACGGAGCGCCGTCAGAAGCATTGGAAAGGTCTTTTAGTGCTCTATGTGATATTGCTTAGAAAACATGATTTTGATGCAGACATAAATTATGGCACATGATTAGGTGTTGCTTGGTTTTAGAATAAGCACAATTTAGCCTTGAGTTTATGTCAATGAGATGTTATCCTTGGGTTGAACTTAGACTAGGATGTTACCCTAACTATTAGGTTGTATAATGTTATCCTAAATGAGTGTATGCATGTTTACTATAGCTTATTATTCGATCATCAATGGCTGCATGTAGAAATTTGGGGCTTGGGGACCCCAAATGCGTTTCTGCATTTTGCTGATTTTGCAGAGTTCGCTGCAGCGAACTTTCATTCGCTGTAGCGAATGGTTCGCTGTAGCGAATGGTGTAGCGAATAAACCTGGGAGTTGAATTGATTTATTCGCTGTAGCGAACTTTCCTTCGCTGTAGCGAATCGGGCCTTCGCTGGAGTTCGCTGTAGCGAACTGACCTGGATTTGAAGAAGTTTAGCTTCTGTTTGAGTTCGCTGTAGCGAACAGAAGTTCGTTGTAGCGAACTAGTCTGGTACAGAATTGATAATTCTCCCATATGAGTGCAGTTTCGTTTCGTATCGGAATCGAAGGCCTCTTATGACTTGTATGATATGTTGATATATGTTTTAAATGTATGAGACTATGATATGATCACTATCCAAATTGTATGCATGTATGCTTGAGAGATGCAATTGTATGGATTATATTGTGGCATGATTATTGTTGTTCTCGTTCGTTTCGGTCGAACGTTCGTGGACTCCTGCTTGTGTGGCCTGATTGTGTTATGGTATGCTTGAATCGGAGTGGGCCTAGGCTATTAGGGGGTAAATCGCGTAGAACACTTGATACCGTTGCGATGTGCTTGTGCGGGCCGTAGGGGGCACTTCCACACTTGCAGTACATATCAGCGTTCTCGGTATGTTCTACACACCTGAGCTACCATTGCGATGTGCATGTGGAGGTCTTATAGGGCGTTTCTCCACTAGCGGTTACACATCGGCGTGCTTGGTATGGTGGAGAAGTAATGCCATGTAGGCAACATTACTTCCGATTCGCCTCTAGTGATGCCACGTAGGCAAGATCACTAGGCTTTCGCCCGGTGGGCTCGTGTTGTCAAGATGGCGTTTTGTACTGAGCTGGCTGGGTCCCTCACACGTGCGTTTTGATGGTTGACAAGGCCGTGACGCCATATAGGCAATGTTACTGCTGTAACTCGTCACGAATGGGGTGCCACTTAGGACTCATTTGTTCCATCGTGCAGTGTGCCGGTACAAGTCTCTTGATGTGATGCACGGGTGTAACTCACCGAGGGTGTGGATTGCGTAGCCTAATTAGCGGGCTGTAACTTGCTCATGGATTCCTCGTACATGGGTACGGGTCTGCATATTTTGCTTGTTTGCTGTATGGTTCCAGGCTTACATGTGTTACGTGACGAGTAAGACTTATCTGGGATGAGCAGTGCCACTAGTAAGACTTGCCTGGGGTAAGCAGTGTGGTTCGTCATAAGTCGTAAGTCGTGGAACTGTACTTGTTTGTTGTTGGCCGTGAGCCTGTTTGTTGTTGTTGCCCCATTGGATAGTTATGGGACTTCCAATGGTGGTGTATCCTTGTTTGTACTTGTACCTAGCCGTGAGGAAAACCCGGATTCTCGGTGAGTCCGTTTGATTGCATGAACCTTGTAGAACCGAGAGAACCCATAAGATAGGGGAACTCACTAAGATTTAGTAATCTCACCCCAATCATCTTATTTTTTTTTCAGGAACAGGTTAGAAGTAGACGAATTGCTTGAAGGATTGTTTTGAAGACTGTGGACAAGTAAATGGCAGGAAGACCTCGTCAGATGTTATCTTTCCGCTGTGTATTATTGAAGACAAGTTGATTATATACATTAGTAGGGAAACTTGAATTGTATATGATTTTAAATTCTTGACTTTTTCGCTTATGTATGTTTCTTGTACCATTTATAACATCACTGCATATTATTCTAGACATATATGTACGGGGTGTTACAGTTGGTATCAGAGCAGGTCGATTCTTGTCCCTGCCATGAGACATCAATAACAATTCTCTTCTCTCTCACATGTATGTGTTGCTCGCCTGATTTTTTTACTATCGTAGTATTCATCCGTTGAGCCTGGCCAGCTCACTGACTGTATATGTGATAGATAAGATCATGGTAGAGCCACTACGAGGATGCGTAAGATCTGAAACGACTCGAGCTGAAGTAGTAGGAGCCAGTTGAGTAGGAGGGATGTTGAGATTGTCCGCCATAAGAGGAGTGTCGGTCGAGGAATCGTGGACAACCCAACTATCGTAGTAAGGTTTGAGACGATTGGAAGTTCTAAGATTTCGATTGGACGGAGTGAACCTTCTCTGGATTCTTGTAGTGATGAAGGAAATTCATGAGACACCTTGGTAGGAACGTAGTACGGGAATTCTATGATAGGGATCAGCTTATAACGGTTAAGGAATTCGTTGCTCGATCATGGTGTCAGTAGCAGACATGGATGGAAAATGTTTGGGAAGTACTTGTATAAATAAGGAGCTACACTCAGGCTCGTTCTGGCGTACCCCAAGTAGTAGGTAGTTACCTAGGGAATGGCTGATCGAACGAGTGGAAGTGGTAACCTCTAATCGGACAATTTCTTAGATGTCTATTCTGGTGGTAGGAGCTACTACATCTTCATGTTCATTCTGAAATGCGCGAGTCCTAGAACTACGCTAGGAGGCAGCTGAATGAATGAAAATGCAGAGTGCAGTGATTCATGTTTCCTACTAGTTGTGATTCATCTAACCCGAGTGGAACCATAGAACTACGCTTGGCGTTGGACGCTCAGGCGAGTAAGAACTAAGATCTATCTGGAACGTCGGTAGGATGATCGCAGTTGCGTTGGTTGTTAGGAACCATAGTATTTCTATCTGGACTGAATTATCCTTGGAATCTCATGCATGCGTGGGACGAGTGGGTACGCGCACTGCATGGTAATCCGGAGTTGCACTTCAAATCTTCGTGCTTGGCTTTCCGAGTAAGTAACCTTGATGTGTAGCGCTCTCAGGTTTTAGCATCCTGAGGAGTGCGATTCGAAGGACTTGAGGAACGATGAACCTATTGGAGGTCTGTTAAGACACTTATCGGTTGTGACTTTAGGATACGCGTGGAGATCGTTATACGCTGCGGAGGTAGATTACCTAGATACATGGCCTCAGAGTTGGACCACCATGTTGGTACTACCAGACGGGTATAATGCCACAGTATCGCTACCGTGCACAAGATGCGTGAGTCATCCTTTTTCGACATGTGTGGGACAAAGGTGATCTGAAGCTCAAGGTAGAATTCTGATTTGGCACTCCTGAGACACAGATCCAGACTCTCACAAGGTATATGAGATAATGATCCATACGTCGCGCTCGATAGTAGAGAAATAACTAGACAGGCGATGGTGAGATGGATCAAGATCCGATACTATACTTATAGAGACTCTGAGTGATCGTGATCGCGTGAGTTAGTATCAGATTGTACCTTGGGGACGTTCTCGTTTCGTGAAGTGTTAAGTTGGCAATTTTGCATGAGTGTCTAGAGTGGGACTCATGATGTGCGGTCATGATATCCTGGTCAACATGGTGAGTGGCTATCATGTACCATTGGCGACCGGTGATGGAATATTTGAATTGTATATTGGATCGACTAGACGTGCGATATGTCTGGTAAGGTATTGCTAGATACTCTGAGTGGAAAAGTGTTAATCTTGGTAAAGAATGGACATTTTGGTTTGAGAACTGCTAAGGAGTTTATAAGAGAGATGTTCGAAGTGCAAAGTGCAATTTCTTGCATTGTGGCTACACTCTGACTGTTAGAAGCACCGCAATGAAAGATGCAGCCACCGATGAAGTCAGTTTAGTTCAGAAGGTGGAAAAAAAACATTTGATGACTCTGTTATACTATGCTAAGAGAATGAAGGTGTATGATTGGGTAGAAGTTGTTAGAGTTATCATGAGTTGCAGTACGTCGTGAAGGGTTCGATATACCAGATGAGCAACAAGATTTGTTGGAATGAAAAACATAGCAGTTGTACGCCGTGGGAATCAGTAACGAAGGACGAACCTCCAGGTTAGTGAGTATTTGGTTTCCAATGTCATGAAACCGAAGCGTACGCATAAGCTGTGATTGGTTGGAATCAGAGTAGCGCAACGGATAAAGGAAGAACCGGATAAGCCTGGGGAGGAACGGGCAGACTAATTATAGGATCTTCTCTTGGGATGGAAGTATCTTCCTAAGAGGAACTCGTCGCAGCATCATTTCATTTATGTCAGTCTCTCTCTGAGATCCACCCTTAATCTCGAGAGGTGTCATCAATGGGCCGGATTGGTAAGAGACCTTGTGGATGACATGTGATCCGATGTTCGTAGATCATCAGTTGAGCTTGTAAGCATCAAGGGTTGGACAGAGCATCGTGACCGTTGAAATGCGGAAAGCAAGTGAAGGATTGCAATTGGCGTAAGTTCCTTGTGGCTATGCCTTATGCAGTATAAGCGTGCAGGAAGGCGTGGGCAGTGTTTACATGTTAACTGCTGAATTTCACCTTTCATCAGTAGAATCTTGTGTGAGGTGGTGGAATAACAAGGTTGTAGTTGCAGAGTGTTTCACCTTGTGGATGGTAGTGACGGTCGTTACGGATAATACCGAAACGGGAATCGAAGTAAGAAGCCTTAGTTGCATACGCAAAGGTGAACTTGGAATAAGTCGTCGTAAGCATCAGAGAGTTGGAAGTTAAGACCAAGGGAATTGGCAGTCATCTTAACGTCATTGAATGGACTAATGTAGGAAGTAATCCGACGTTTCATTGTGGAGAGCAACGTAGTAGATAGGATTCATGAATAGGAAGCGATTCGAGGAGCTGAGGAAGAATTAGTAATGTGTGTTGAGCAAGGATAAGTTCAGCGCAGATTGAAACTAAGGATATCCGACAAGAGTTGATTGATAGGGTTTCTGAAGTTATGGAGATCCAGTGCAAAGCAGTAGGGGTATAAGACCCTGGAAGGATATGGAACCAGATAGGTCGAGACGAAATATCTAAATAGATATGTTGTGAGACGACTCAGACTTCTAGTCAAGAATGTTAAAGACGCGATCATGTGAGAGAGTAGTGTCCTTGGGTGGAGCGACCTCCAGACGAAGTCGTAGAGTTTACCAAAGAAGAACGTGTGGAACATTCGCCCCTCGTTGGAGGGTGTGAGGACATCTTCTCATGGTAATTGGTAGGAATTCAAGGGCGAATTCTATTTAGGGGGGGGAGAATGTAACATCCCTATTTATCTAAGTATGATTATGAAGTACTAAGAGAGAATTATGGATTAATTATGCATTGGGAATGGAAGTTGTTAGAATGGAAAGAGTTTAGTTAGAATTCAACTAATGGCATGATGGTAATTACCACTTAGTTGGAGGGCATAATGGACCTTAAGTAATGTTGCATGATATAAGGCCTTGTTTGGATGCATGTTATTCATTTTTGTCTCACAATTCTGAATTTGGAGCAAGAGAGAAATGAGGAAGTTGTGTTCATCACTTTCATTTTCGCAACTCTTGGTACAGCTCCACAAAACAGGTCATATCTCCCTGCTCGTAACTCCGTTTGTAACGATTCTAGTCCCGTTGGAAAGCTAACTAATTTCCCTTCGATTTGATGTACTAATTCGCATTCATGGGTTCTTCTTTGAGGGAAATAAGCAGGTTTGAAGTGGAGTGATCCATGCTGAGTTTGTGTGTAAATACAGCTGCGAATTTGATGATGAAGAAGGTGAACCTTTGGGCAAGAGGAGAGTTCAAAGGCTGCATTAACACCGTCTAAACCTCTATTAATCCAAGGTGAGTTCCATAGTTAGGAATGTGGGTAGGATTTTGGGAATCTTACATGTCAGGGTTTAGATTGAGATAATTTGTTGCATGCTTGATCAATTCATATAAATGTGTTCTTATGATGCTTCCTTATGCTTTGGATGATTAGTATAAGCCTTGGGTTGACATTGTATGTTAGGGTTTGATTTGGGATGGATTGAGATGCAAAGAATGGCTGTTAGAACCTAAAATCCGTGTTCTGCACTGTCAGGTTCGCTACAGCGAACTCTGTGTTCGCTGCAGCGAATGTCTGCAGACTGCACTTTTGTGTTTCACTAAAACGACCATAACTTGAGTTCTACAACTCGAAACGGAGCACCGTCAGAAGCATTGGAAAGGTCTTTTAGTGCTCTATGTGATATTGCTTAGAAAACATGATTTTGATGCAGACATAAATTATGGCACATGATTAGGTGTTGCTTGGTTTTAGAATAAGCACAATTTAGCCTTGAGTTTATGTCAATGAGATGTTATCCTTGGGTTGAACTTAGACTAGGATGTTACCCTAACTATTAGGTTGTATAATGTTATCCTAAATGAGTGTATGCATGTTTACTATAGCTTATTATTCGATCATCAATGGCTGCATGTAGAAATTTGGGGCTTGGGGACCCCAAATGCGTTTCTGCATTTTGCTGATTTTGCAGAGTTCGCTGCAGCGAACTTTCATTCGCTGTAGCAAATGGTTCGCTGTAGCGAATGGTGTAGCGAATAAACCTGGGAGTTGAATTGATTTATTCGCTGTAGCGAACTTTCCTTCGCTATAGCGAATCGGGGCTTCGCTGGAGTTCGCTGTAGCGAACTGACCTGGATTTGAAGAAGTTTAGCTTCTGTTTGAGTTCGCTGTAGCGAACAGAAGTTCGTTGTAGCGAACTAGTCTGGTACAGAATTGATAATTCTCCCATATGAGTGCAGTTTCGTTTCGTATCGGAATCGAAGGCCTCTTATGACTTGTATGATATGTTGATATATGTTTTAAATGTATGAGACTATGATATGATCACTATCCAAATTGTATGCATGTATGCTTGAGAGATGCAATTGTATGGATTATATTGTGGCATGATTATTGTTGTTCTCGTTCGTTTCGGTCGAACGTTCGTGGACTCCTGCTTGTGTGGCCTGATTGTGTTATGGTATGCTTGAATCGGAGTGGGCCTAGGCTATTAGGGGGTAAATCGCGTAGAACACTTGATACCGTTGCGATGTGCTTGTGCGGGCCGTAGGGGGCACTTCCACACTTGCAGTACACATCAGCGTTCTCGGTATGTTCTACACACCTGAGCTACCATTGCGATGTGCATGTGGAGGTCTTATAGGGCGTTTCTCCACTAGCGGTTACACATCGGCGTGCTTGGTATGGTGGAGAAGTAATGCCATGTAGGCAACATTACTTCCGATTCGCCTCTAGTGATGCCACGTAGGCAAGATCACTAGGCTTTCGCCCGGTGGGCTCGTGTTGTCAAGATGGCGTTTTGTACTGAGCTGGCTGGGTCCCTCACACGTGCGTTTTGATGGTTGACGAGGCCGTGACGCCATATAGGCAATGTTACTGCTGTAACTCGTCACGAATGGGGTGCCACTTAGGACTCATTTGTTCCATCGTGCAGTGTGCCGGTACAAGTCTCTTGATGTGATGCACGGGTGTAACTCACCGAGGGTGTGGATTGCGTAGCCTAATTAGCGGGCTGTAACTTGCTCCTGGATTCCTCGTACATGGGTACGGGTCTGCATATTTTGCTTGTTTGCTGTATGGTTCCAGGCTTACATGTGTTACGTGACGAGTAAGACTTATCTGGGATGAGCAGTGCCACTAGTAAGACTTGCCTGGGGTAAGCAGTGTGGTTCGTCATAAGTCGTAAGTCGTGGAACTGTACTTGTTTGTTGTTGGCCGTGAGCCTGTTTGTTGTTGTTGCCCCATTGGATAGTTATGGGACTTCCAATGGTGGTGTATCCTTGTTTGTACTTGTACCTAGCCGTGAGGAAAACCCGGATTCTCGGTGAGTCCGTTTGATTGCATGAACCTTGTAGAACCGAGAGAACCCATAAGATAGGGGAACTCACTGAGATTTAGTAATCTCACCCCAATCATCTTATTTTTTTTTCAGGAACAGGTTAGAAGTAGACGAATTGCTTGAAGGATTGTTTTGAAGACTGTGGACAAGTAAAAAGAACAAGTTTCCTTTAGTTGATGGAATACTTGAAATTCTTGGTGATGTGATTTCATTGAAAATTTATGGAAATGGTGCAATAAACTAGTTCAATCTAAAATAATAAACTAGAATAATAGAAGTGGTTTAAATGTGTTGCTACGAAAAATACACAAGTTTTAAAAATAAAGGACGATATTATCCTATTTTTAACTATGTTTATTAACTACCTTTTAATAATAACAATTATAAGATTTTATTACTAGATTCTTTAATCTCACTTAACAAAAATTTGGTTGTCAGTAGTTTTATTTTAGTCATGAGACTTTATTTTTTCCTCTATTTCATTTTTATTTACTTAAAAATTAGACTTTATAATAACTGATTCTTTACCTTTATATCATTTTAGTGATACACATAGTATTATATAAATATTTAGATAAATGGCTATCTAAACAAAGTTATTGGTTTATTTACACATAGTATTATATAAATATAATAAACGACATGGTCGTATCAAAACAAAGTTTTTGGTTCATTTATAATTACTCATATTTAAATAAATAACACTTATAGTATATTACATTTTATACATATACACAAATATTTATGGTAATATCTCACCGATGTTTATATATTTATTCAGTAATTTCTTACCACTTGTATTTTGACTCAATCCATTCATTGATTTTTCTTCTCCTATCATAGAGACTCAATTAGTTTTGTTCTACTTGTAATTTCTATTTTATATATTTGAACATTTCATCTCCTTTTTTATCCTCATATCAAAGATAATTCTTTTTTATGCGTATGGTAATTCATGACAAGAACAAGTTTCCTTTAGTTGATGGAATACTTGAAATTCTTGGTGATGTGATTTCATTGAAAATTTATGGAAATGGTGCAATAAACTAGTTCAATCTAAAATAATAAACTAGAATAATAGAAGTGGTTTAAATGTGTTGCTACGAAAAATACACAAGTTTTAAAAATAAAGGACGATATTATCCTATTTTTAACTATGTTTATTAACTACCTTTTAATAATAACAATTATAAGATTTTATTACTAGATTCTTTAATCTCACTTAACAAAAATTTGGTTGTCAGTAGTTTTATTTTAGTCATGAGACTTTATTTTTTCCTCTATTTCATTTTTATTTACTTAAAAATTAGACTTTATAATAACTGATTCTTTACCTTTATATCATTTTAGTGATACACATAATATTATATAAATATTTAGATAAATGGCTATCTAAACAAAGTTATTGGTTTATTTACACATAGTATTATATAATTATAATAAACGACATGGTCGTATCAAAACAAAGTTTTTGGTTCATTTATAATTACTCATATTTAAATAAATAACACTTATAGTATATTACATTTTATACATATACACAAATATTTATGGTAATATCTCACCGATGTTTATATATTTATTCAGTAATTTCTTACCACTTGTATTTTGACTCAATCCATTCATTGATTTTTCTTCTCCTATCATAGAGACTCAATTAGTTTTGTTCTACTTGTTATTTCTATTTTATATATTTGAACATTTCATCTCCTTTTTTATCCTCATATCAAAGATAATTCTTTTTTATGCGTATGGTAATTCATGACAAGAACAAGTTTCCTTTAGTTGATGGAATACTTGAAATTCTTGGTGATGTGATTTCATTGAAAATTTATGGAAATGGTGCAATAAACTAGTTCAATCTAAAATAATAAACTAGAATAATAGAAGTGGTTTAAATGTGTTGCTACGAAAAATACACAAGTTTTAAAAATAAAGGACGATATTATCCTATTTTTAACTATGTTTATTAACTACCTTTTAATAATAACAATTATAAGATTTTATTACTAGATTCTTTAATCTCACTTAACAAAAATTTGGTTGTCAGTAGTTTTATTTTAGTCATGAGACTTTATTTTTTCCTCTATTTCATTTTTATTTACTTAAAAATTAGACTTTATAATAACTGATTCTTTACCTTTATATCATTTTAGTGATACACATAGTATTATATAAATATTTAGATAAATGGCTATCTAAACAAAGTTATTGGTTTATTTACACATAGTATTATATAAATATAATAAACGACATGGTCGTATCAAAACAAAGTTTTTGGTTCATTTATAATTACTCATATTTAAATAAATAACACTTATAGTATATTACATTTTATACATATACACAAATATTTATGGTAATATCTCACCGATGTTTATATATTTATTCAGTAATTTCTTACCACTTGTATTTTGACTCAATCCATTCATTGATTTTTCTTCTCCTATCATAGAGACTCAATTAGTTTTGTTCTACTTGTAATTTCTATTTTATATATTTGAACATTTCATCTCCTTTTTTATCCTCATATCAAAGATAATTCTTTTTTATGCGTATGGTAATTCATGACAAGAACAAGTTTCCTTTAGTTGATGGAATACTTGAAATTCTTGGTGATGTGATTTCATTGAAAATTTATGGAAATGGTGCAATAAACTAGTTCAATCTAAAATAATAAACTAGAATAATAGAAGTGGTTTAAATGTGTTGCTACGAAAAATACACAAGTTTTAAAAATAAAGGACGATATTATCCTATTTTTAACTATGTTTATTAACTACCTTTTAATAATAACAATTATAAGATTTTATTACTAGATTCTTTAATCTCACTTAACAAAAATTTGGTTGTCAGTAGTTTTATTTTAGTCATGAGACTTTATTTTTTCCTCTATTTCATTTTTATTTACTTAAAAATTAGACTTTATAATAACTGATTCTTTACCTTTATATCATTTTAGTGATACACATAGTATTATATAAATATTTAGATAAATGGCTATCTAAACAAAGTTATTGGTTTATTTACACATAGTATTATATAAATATAATAAACGACATGGTCGTATCAAAACAAAGTTTTTGGTTCATTTATAATTACTCATATTTAAATAAATAACACTTATAGTATATTACATTTTATACATATACACAAATATTTATGGTAATATCTCACCGATGTTTATATATTTATTCAGTAATTTCTTACCACTTGTATTTTGACTCAATCCATTCATTGATTTTTCTTCTCCTATCATAGAGACTCAATTAGTTTTGTTCTACTTGTAATTTCTATTTTATATATTTGAACATTTCATCTCCTTTTTTATCCTCATATCAAAGATAATTCTTTTTTATGCGTATGGTAATTCATGACAAGAACAAGTTTCCTTTAGTTGATGGAATACTTGAAATTCTTGGTGATGTGATTTCATTGAAAATTTATGGAAATGGTGCAATAAACTAGTTCAATCTAAAATAATAAACTAGAATAATAGAAGTGGTTTAAATGTGTTGCTACGAAAAATACACAAGTTTTAAAAATAAAGGACGATATTATCCTATTTTTAACTATGTTTATTAACTACCTTTTAATAATAACAATTATAAGATTTTATTACTAGATTCTTTAATCTCACTTAACAAAAATTTGGTTGTCAGTAGTTTTATTTTAGTCATGAGACTTTATTTTTTCCTCTATTTCATTTTTATTTACTTAAAAATTAGACTTTATAATAACTGATTCTTTACCTTTATATCATTTTAGTGATACACATAGTATTATATAAATATTTAGATAAATGGCTATCTAAACAAAGTTATTGGTTTATTTACACATAGTATTATATAAATATAATAAACGACATGGTCGTATCAAAACAAAGTTTTTGGTTCATTTATAATTACTCATATTTAAATAAATAACACTTATAGTATATTACATTTTATACATATACACAAATATTTATGGTAATATCTCACCGATGTTTATATATTTATTCAGTAATTTCTTACCACTTGTATTTTGACTCAATCCATTCATTGATTTTTCTTCTCCTATCATAGAGACTCAATTAGTTTTGTTCTACTTGTAATTTCTATTTTATATATTTGAACATTTCATCTCCTTTTTTATCCTCATATCAAAGATAATTCTTTTTTATGCGTATGGTAATTCATGACAAGAACAAGTTTCCTTTAGTTGATGGAATACTTGAAATTCTTGGTGATGTGATTTCATTGAAAATTTATGGAAATGGTGCAATAAACTAGTTCAATCTAAAATAATAAACTAGAATAATAGAAGTGGTTTAAATGTGTTGCTACGAAAAATACACAAGTTTTAAAAATAAAGGACGATATTATCCTATTTTTAACTATGTTTATTAACTACCTTTTAATAATAACAATTATAAGATTTTATTACTAGATTCTTTAATCTCACTTAACAAAAATTTGGTTGTCAGTAGTTTTATTTTAGTCATGAGACTTTATTTTTTCCTCTATTTCATTTTTATTTACTTAAAAATTAGACTTTATAATAACTGATTCTTTACCTTTATATCATTTTAGTGATACACATAGTATTATATAAATATTTAGATAAATGGCTATCTAAACAAAGTTATTGGTTTATTTACACATAGTATTATATAAATATAATAAACGACATGGTCGTATCAAAACAAAGTTTTTGGTTCATTTATAATTACTCATATTTAAATAAATAACACTTATAGTATATTACATTTTATACATATACACAAATATTTATGGTAATATCTCACCGATGTTTATATATTTATTCAGTAATTTCTTACCACTTGTATTTTGACTCAATCCATTCATTGATTTTTCTTCTCCTATCATAGAGACTCAATTAGTTTTGTTCTACTTGTAATTTCTATTTTATATATTTGAACATTTCATCTCCTTTTTTATCCTCATATCAAAGATAATTCTTTTTTATGCGTATGGTAATTCATGACAAGAACAAGTTTCCTTTAGTTGATGGAATACTTGAAATTCTTGGTGATGTGATTTCATTGAAAATTTATGGAAATGGTGCAATAAACTAGTTCAATCTAAAATAATAAACTAGAATAATAGAAGTGGTTTAAATGTGTTGCTACGAAAAATACACAAGTTTTAAAAATAAAGGACGATATTATCCTATTTTTAACTATGTTTATTAACTACCTTTTAATAATAACAATTATAAGATTTTATTACTAGATTCTTTAATCTCACTTAACAAAAATTTGGTTGTCAGTAGTTTTATTTTAGTCATGAGACTTTATTTTTTCCTCTATTTCATTTTTATTTACTTAAAAATTAGACTTTATAATAACTGATTCTTTACCTTTATATCATTTTAGTGATACACATAATATTATATAAATATTTAGATAAATGGCTATCTAAACAAAGTTATTGGTTTATTTACACATAGTATTATATAATTATAATAAACGACATGGTCGTATCAAAACAAAGTTTTTGGTTCATTTATAATTACTCATATTTAAATAAATAACACTTATAGTATATTACATTTTATACATATACACAAATATTTATGGTAATATCTCACCGATGTTTATATATTTATTCAGTAATTTCTTACCACTTGTATTTTGACTCAATCCATTCATTGATTTTTCTTCTCCTATCATAGAGACTCAATTAGTTTTGTTCTACTTGTTATTTCTATTTTATATATTTGAACATTTCATCTCCTTTTTTATCCTCATATCAAAGATAATTCTTTTTTATGCGTATGGTAATTCATGACAAGAACAAGTTTCCTTTAGTTGATGGAATACTTGAAATTCTTGGTGATGTGATTTCATTGAAAATTTATGGAAATGGTGCAATAAACTAGTTCAATCTAAAATAATAAACTAGAATAATAGAAGTGGTTTAAATGTGTTGCTACGAAAAATACACAAGTTTTAAAAATAAAGGACGATATTATCCTATTTTTAACTATGTTTATTAACTACCTTTTAATAATAACAATTATAAGATTTTATTACTAGATTCTTTAATCTCACTTAACAAAAATTTGGTTGTCAGTAGTTTTATTTTAGTCATGAGACTTTATTTTTTCCTCTATTTCATTTTTATTTACTTAAAAATTAGACTTTATAATAACTGATTCTTTACCTTTATATCATTTTAGTGATACACATAGTATTATATAAATATTTAGATAAATGGCTATCTAAACAAAGTTATTGGTTTATTTACACATAGTATTATATAAATATAATAAACGACATGGTCGTATCAAAACAAAGTTTTTGGTTCATTTATAATTACTCATATTTAAATAAATAACACTTATAGTATATTACATTTTATACATATACACAAATATTTATGGTAATATCTCACCGATGTTTATATATTTATTCAGTAATTTCTTACCACTTGTATTTTGACTCAATCCATTCATTGATTTTTCTTCTCCTATCATAGAGACTCAATTAGTTTTGTTCTACTTGTAATTTCTATTTTATATATTTGAACATTTCATCTCCTTTTTTATCCTCATATCAAAGATAATTCTTTTTTATGCGTATGGTAATTCATGACAAGAACAAGTTTCCTTTAGTTGATGGAATACTTGAAATTCTTGGTGATGTGATTTCATTGAAAATTTATGGAAATGGTGCAATAAACTAGTTCAATCTAAAATAATAAACTAGAATAATAGAAGTGGTTTAAATGTGTTGCTACGAAAAATACACAAGTTTTAAAAATAAAGGACGATATTATCCTATTTTTAACTATGTTTATTAACTACCTTTTAATAATAACAATTATAAGATTTTATTACTAGATTCTTTAATCTCACTTAACAAAAATTTGGTTGTCAGTAGTTTTATTTTAGTCATGAGACTTTATTTTTTCCTCTATTTCATTTTTATTTACTTAAAAATTAGACTTTATAATAACTGATTCTTTACCTTTATATCATTTTAGTGATACACATAGTATTATATAAATATTTAGATAAATGGCTATCTAAACAAAGTTATTGGTTTATTTACACATAGTATTATATAAATATAATAAACGACATGGTCGTATCAAAACAAAGTTTTTGGTTCATTTATAATTACTCATATTTAAATAAATAACACTTATAGTATATTACATTTTATACATATACACAAATATTTATGGTAATATCTCACCGATGTTTATATATTTATTCAGTAATTTCTTACCACTTGTATTTTGACTCAATCCATTCATTGATTTTTCTTCTCCTATCATAGAGACTCAATTAGTTTTGTTCTACTTGTAATTTCTATTTTATATATTTGAACATTTCATCTCCTTTTTTATCCTCATATCAAAGATAATTCTTTTTTATGCGTATGGTAATTCATGACAAGAACAAGTTTCCTTTAGTTGATGGAATACTTGAAATTCTTGGTGATGTGATTTCATTGAAAATTTATGGAAATGGTGCAATAAACTAGTTCAATCTAAAATAATAAACTAGAATAATAGAAGTGGTTTAAATGTGTTGCTACGAAAAATACACAAGTTTTAAAAATAAAGGACGATATTATCCTATTTTTAACTATGTTTATTAACTACCTTTTAATAATAACAATTATAAGATTTTATTACTAGATTCTTTAATCTCACTTAACAAAAATTTGGTTGTCAGTAGTTTTATTTTAGTCATGAGACTTTATTTTTTCCTCTATTTCATTTTTATTTACTTAAAAATTAGACTTTATAATAACTGATTCTTTACCTTTATATCATTTTAGTGATACACATAGTATTATATAAATATTTAGATAAATGGCTATCTAAACAAAGTTATTGGTTTATTTACACATAGTATTATATAATTATAATAAACGACATGGTCGTATCAAAACAAAGTTTTTGGTTCATTTATAATTACTCATATTTAAATAAATAACACTTATAGTATATTACATTTTATACATATACACAAATATTTATGGTAATATCTCACCGATGTTTATATATTTATTCAGTAATTTCTTACCACTTGTATTTTGACTCAATCCATTCATTGATTTTTCTTCTCCTATCATAGAGACTCAATTAGTTTTGTTCTACTTGTAATTTCTATTTTATATATTTGAACATTTCATCTCCTTTTTTATCCTCATATCAAAGATAATTCTTTTTTATGCGTATGGTAATTCATGACAAGAACAAGTTTCCTTTAGTTGATGGAATACTTGAAATTCTTGGTGATGTGATTTCATTGAAAATTTATGGAAATGGTGCAATAAACTAGTTCAATCTAAAATAATAAACTAGAATAATAGAAGTGGTTTAAATGTGTTGCTACGAAAAATACACAAGTTTTAAAAATAAAGGACGATATTATCCTATTTTTAACTATGTTTATTAACTACCTTTTAATAATAACAATTATAAGATTTTATTACTAGATTCTTTAATCTCACTTAACAAAAATTTGGTTGTCAGTAGTTTTATTTTAGTCATGAGACTTTATTTTTTCCTCTATTTCATTTTTATTTACTTAAAAATTAGACTTTATAATAACTGATTCTTTACCTTTATATCATTTTAGTGATACACATAATATTATATAAATATTTAGATAAATGGCTATCTAAACAAAGTTATTGGTTTATTTACACATAGTATTATATAATTATAATAAACGACATGGTCGTATCAAAACAAAGTTTTTGGTTCATTTATAATTACTCATATTTAAATAAATAACACTTATAGTATATTACATTTTATACATATACACAAATATTTATGGTAATATCTCACCGATGTTTATATATTTATTCAGTAATTTCTTACCACTTGTATTTTGACTCAATCCATTCATTGATTTTTCTTCTCCTATCATAGAGACTCAATTAGTTTTGTTCTACTTGTTATTTCTATTTTATATATTTGAACATTTCATCTCCTTTTTTATCCTCATATCAAAGATAATTCTTTTTTATGCGTATGGTAATTCATGACAAGAACAAGTTTCCTTTAGTTGATGGAATACTTGAAATTCTTGGTGATGTGATTTCATTGAAAATTTATGGAAATGGTGCAATAAACTAGTTCAATCTAAAATAATAAACTAGAATAATAGAAGTGGTTTAAATGTGTTGCTACGAAAAATACACAAGTTTTAAAAATAAAGGACGATATTATCCTATTTTTAACTATGTTTATTAACTACCTTTTAATAATAACAATTATAAGATTTTATTACTAGATTCTTTAATCTCACTTAACAAAAATTTGGTTGTCAGTAGTTTTATTTTAGTCATGAGACTTTATTTTTTCCTCTATTTCATTTTTATTTACTTAAAAATTAGACTTTATAATAACTGATTCTTTACCTTTATATCATTTTAGTGATACACATAGTATTATATAAATATTTAGATAAATGGCTATCTAAACAAAGTTATTGGTTTATTTACACATAGTATTATATAAATATAATAAACGACATGGTCGTATCAAAACAAAGTTTTTGGTTCATTTATAATTACTCATATTTAAATAAATAACACTTATAGTATATTACATTTTATACATATACACAAATATTTATGGTAATATCTCACCGATGTTTATATATTTATTCAGTAATTTCTTACCACTTGTATTTTGACTCAATCCATTCATTGATTTTTCTTCTCCTATCATAGAGACTCAATTAGTTTTGTTCTACTTGTAATTTCTATTTTATATATTTGAACATTTCATCTCCTTTTTTATCCTCATATCAAAGATAATTCTTTTTTATGCGTATGGTAATTCATGACAAGAACAAGTTTCCTTTAGTTGATGGAATACTTGAAATTCTTGGTGATGTGATTTCATTGAAAATTTATGGAAATGGTGCAATAAACTAGTTCAATCTAAAATAATAAACTAGAATAATAGAAGTGGTTTAAATGTGTTGCTACGAAAAATACACAAGTTTTAAAAATAAAGGACGATATTATCCTATTTTTAACTATGTTTATTAACTACCTTTTAATAATAACAATTATAAGATTTTATTACTAGATTCTTTAATCTCACTTAACAAAAATTTGGTTGTCAGTAGTTTTATTTTAGTCATGAGACTTTATTTTTTCCTCTATTTCATTTTTATTTACTTAAAAATTAGACTTTATAATAACTGATTCTTTACCTTTATATCATTTTAGTGATACACATAATATTATATAAATATTTAGATAAATGGCTATCTAAACAAAGTTATTGGTTTATTTACACATAGTATTATATAATTATAATAAACGACATGGTCGTATCAAAACAAAGTTTTTGGTTCATTTATAATTACTCATATTTAAATAAATAACACTTATAGTATATTACATTTTATACATATACACAAATATTTATGGTAATATCTCACCGATGTTTATATATTTATTCAGTAATTTCTTACCACTTGTATTTTGACTCAATCCATTCATTGATTTTTCTTCTCCTATCATAGAGACTCAATTAGTTTTGTTCTACTTGTTATTTCTATTTTATATATTTGAACATTTCATCTCCTTTTTTATCCTCATATCAAAGATAATTCTTTTTTATGCGTATGGTAATTCATGACAAGAACAAGTTTCCTTTAGTTGATGGAATACTTGAAATTCTTGGTGATGTGATTTCATTGAAAATTTATGGAAATGGTGCAATAAACTAGTTCAATCTAAAATAATAAACTAGAATAATAGAAGTGGTTTAAATGTGTTGCTACGAAAAATACACAAGTTTTAAAAATAAAGGACGATATTATCCTATTTTTAACTATGTTTATTAACTACCTTTTAATAATAACAATTATAAGATTTTATTACTAGATTCTTTAATCTCACTTAACAAAAATTTGGTTGTCAGTAGTTTTATTTTAGTCATGAGACTTTATTTTTTCCTCTATTTCATTTTTATTTACTTAAAAATTAGACTTTATAATAACTGATTCTTTACCTTTATATCATTTTAGTGATACACATAGTATTATATAAATATTTAGATAAATGGCTATCTAAACAAAGTTATTGGTTTATTTACACATAGTATTATATAATTATAATAAACGACATGGTCGTATCAAAACAAAGTTTTTGGTTCATTTATAATTACTCATATTTAAATAAATAACACTTATAGTATATTACATTTTATACATATACACAAATATTTATGGTAATATCTCACCGATGTTTATATATTTATTCAGTAATTTCTTACCACTTGTATTTTGACTCAATCCATTCATTGATTTTTCTTCTCCTATCATAGAGACTCAATTAGTTTTGTTCTACTTGTTATTTCTATTTTATATATTTGAACATTTCATCTCCTTTTTTATCCTCATATCAAAGATAATTCTTTTTTATGCGTATGGTAATTCATGACAAGAACAAGTTTCCTTTAGTTGATGGAATACTTGAAATTCTTGGTGATGTGATTTCATTGAAAATTTATGGAAATGGTGCAATAAACTAGTTCAATCTAAAATAATAAACTAGAATAATAGAAGTGGTTTAAATGTGTTGCTACGAAAAATACACAAGTTTTAAAAATAAAGGACGATATTATCCTATTTTTAACTATGTTTATTAACTACCTTTTAATAATAACAATTATAAGATTTTATTACTAGATTCTTTAATCTCACTTAACAAAAATTTGGTTGTCAGTAGTTTTATTTTAGTCATGAGACTTTATTTTTTCCTCTATTTCATTTTTATTTACTTAAAAATTAGACTTTATAATAACTGATTCTTTACCTTTATATCATTTTAGTGATACACATAGTATTATATAAATATTTAGATAAATGGCTATCTAAACAAAGTTATTGGTTTATTTACACATAGTATTATATAAATATAATAAACGACATGGTCGTATCAAAACAAAGTTTTTGGTTCATTTATAATTACTCATATTTAAATAAATAACACTTATAGTATATTACATTTTATACATATACACAAATATTTATGGTAATATCTCACCGATGTTTATATATTTATTCAGTAATTTCTTACCACTTGTATTTTGACTCAATCCATTCATTGATTTTTCTTCTCCTATCATAGAGACTCAATTAGTTTTGTTCTACTTGTTATTTCTATTTTATATATTTGAACATTTCATCTCCTTTTTTATCCTCATATCAAAGATAATTCTTTTTTATGCGTATGGTAATTCATGACAAGAACAAGTCTACGAAAAATACACAAGTTTTAAAAATAAAGGACGATATTATCCTATTTTTAACTATGTTTATTAACTACCTTTTAATAATAACAATTATAAGATTTTATTACTAGATTCTTTAATACCTCCGTCATCCAAAATTCACACTTGCTTAACTTAGCAAACAATTGATTTTCTAGCAATACCGACAGAACAATCCTCAGGTGTTCTTCGTGCTCTTGTGGAGTACGAGATAAATAAGAATGTCATCAATAAAGACTACCACAAATTGATCTAAGTAAGGCTGGAATATCCGATTCATATAATCCATGAAAACAGCTGGAGCATTCGTAACACCGAAAGGCATTACCAAGAATTCATAATGACCATAACGGGTTCTAAATGCAGTCTTTGGCACATCTGAGCTCTTCACACGGATTTGGTGATAACCTGACCGCAAATCAATCTTCGAGAACACACAGGCTCCTTTCAATTGATCTAACAAGTCGTTTATCCTTGGCAAAGGGTATTTGTTCTTGATGGTTGCCTTATTCAACCGACGGTAATCAATACATAGCCTCATCCCACCATCCTTCTTCTTTACTAACAACACTGGAGCTCCCCATGGTGAGACACTAGGTCGCACAAAATGTTTAGCCATCAGTTCCTCCAATTGCCCCTTCAATTCTCTTAATTCAAGCGGTGCCATCCGATACGGAGAAACAGATATAGGAGCCGTTCCCGGTATCAGGTCAATAGAGAATTCCACTTCCCTTTTCGGAGGAAGAGAAGTGACATCCTCGGGAAAAACATCAGGGAATTCTCTAACAACAGCAATTTGCGAAACCTCTAACCTGTCACCCGTCTCCTCAGTGAGAACCAATAGAACAGACTTCTCTTTCTCAAACAAGAAATTAATCATACCTACCGTACCTTCTAGTATAGTAGTCAACACATCCTTCGGAGTAGCTTCTTCAGATGGAATAATGATTAACTTCTCTTCACACCCAATGAACACCGAATTAGCAGAAAGCCAATCCATTCCCAATACAACATCTACCTTCTTAAGTGGTAAGCAAACAAGATCAATCTGAAAATTCCTACCACCCACAGATAAGACACAATTTTCACACACCAACGGTGTCTCTATCATCTCATCCATAGCAGTAGTAACCGCCATAGGAGGAAATAAAGGAGTAGCTTGCAACCCAAGTCGCTTCATACATTGCAATGACACAAAAGAGTGTGTTGCTCCACAATCAAATAGAACAAAACAAGAATGCCCATTAATGAAACACGTACCCGCAATCAAAGAGTTATCACTCTTGGTCTTCTTAGCATCCAAGGTATAAACTCTACCAGTACCCATTCCTTGCGCTTGATTCCTATTCTGAGGACAATTCCTAGCCATATGTCCTTCTTGATGACAATGAAAACATTTTACCCCTTCAAAGGTACACCTTCCAAGGTGATTCTTACCACAACTACGACACACCGGAGGTGCACTAGACCGAGAACCTTGCACTTGCTTCCCTTTGAAAGCTTGTGGCCTAGGTCGAAATTGTTGGCTTGGCCTTCCCCTCTCATGTTGATTCTTCTTCTTTAAATCTTCCTCAGCTTGAACTTTCTTCAAACTGGTCTCAGCCACATAACATTGTCGCAACAACTCCGTATAAGTAGTGAACTCCCTCTGGGACACACTATGTGAGATATCAGCCCTTAAACCAAACAGAAACTGGTCCACCTTCCAACCCTCATCAGGAGCATACGCGGCCTGCCTAGAGTAAGCAGCCAAAATTTCAAACTTCTCAGCATAAGTAGCCACTGACATATTGTCCTGCCTTAACTGTTGGAACTCCAACTCCATCTTAGTCCTCAGTGAACTAGGAAAGTATTTCTCCATAAAAGTGGTCTTGAAATTATCCCATTCCTTAGGTACTCCTTGAGTAGTCATCAAAGCAGAAGCACCCTTCCACCACCTCATAGCTGGACCTTTCAGCGAATGAGAAGCAAACACCACCTTGTCCTCTTCACTACAATGCACGATCTCAAAGATTCCCTCTATATTGGCCACCCACTCATACGCCTTTATAGGATCTAATCCACCATGAAATTCCGGAGGATTCATGCGAATGAAATCCCTATAAGTCCCACCTACAGCTTCGGGTATAACCACTGGAACATTATGACCGCCATTCATCTGTTGCATCATCTGCAGCATGAACTGATTCTGCTGCTGTTGCATCTGTTGCATGAACTGGGGCCATGGAACATTCGCACCGCCATCCGGTGGATTCACTTGTGGAGGTCGTGTGGGGGGTCGACCACGAGTCCTGCGTCCGTCCGCCATGTTCCTGGAGGTCATCAAAATGGGATTAAGTTGATCAGGCTCAATACCATAGTCATAACACAACAAAACTCATGGGAACACAACACATCTTAGACAGAAAGAAACACTTATAATATCTCATGGCTAGGTCGAGGATACGACCTGCTCTGATACCAACTTTAACACCCATATATAAATACATACATCAAAGCATATAGGTATACATGAATCCAAGTATTTGGTACTGAAAATACATATAAGTTCCTAGTCAACACATTATACATATTAATGCCCCAAATACAAAGTTCTAACAACGGCATAATACATACAAGATGTTCAAAACAAAATCCTAAGAACTAGGTCAACAATGATCACAAAAGAAAAATCCACAACGGGAGCTTTGCCATGTCCAAAATAAGCATAAGGAGTAAGGAATCAAACTGCTTTCTCCTTACCCTTCGCGGAACCTGTAGTACCTGAAATCAATATATAATGGGGTGAGATAAAATATCTCAGTGAGTTCCCTATCCTATGGATCCTCTCGGCTTTACAAGGTTCTAACCTATAAGTCTCAAGTCATAAAAGAAACTAGACCTTGAGTTCTCACGCTAACATTATATGGAATCATACTTAGAGTTCAACAACTCAAACACAAGATTACTAATCAGAAACCAATACCAAGGCATCCCCATATTCCCGTCCCCTTCTACGTCTAGGAGGTGGCACGAGTCATGGATCCTTTGGAAAATCTTGACATACGAAATGGATTCGGACTCATGAGCCTTTCCCCATGAATCGTCACTTCACATGGCCCGTACACCATCACAAGTCTCTACCCGTAGGTTCCATTCGTACACAAAAGCGGGAATCAAACCTGCCAAGATTATGTGCCTCTCTGCACAGTGCCTCTCTGCACGAAGAATGCCTGTTAGCATTCAAAGGAAAAAAATAAAGAAAATAAAGAAATACAACGGTTCCGATTAATACATCAACAATGGTGATCGCTTCCGCAAACCACTAGGCCTGTTAGCCTTTCCTCATAAGATTCCAACGCGTATGTTCCATATAATGTTTCATCCTAGGTTTCTTTGTTAAGCTACATAACCTAACAATTCCTAGTTTCCTCACTTAACCTTTACTCATATACAATGAAATTATTCAACCCTCTTTGATATAACATATATATATATATATAACAAAGGTAATTTATCACAATTATAGAGTACACAAGCATCATACCAAAAGTATAGCGTTCACATGATTCCGAACGATAACCAACCACAGTAATCAAGCAATTTCCCGACTTTCGATTAAATAATTCTCCTTTGATCCCGAAACCTACACTACTAGAAAGTACACGCTTCTAGCTTCCTACCACTTCGAACGGTGATTAAAACCGAGTTACGGTTCAAAAGTTATGGTCGAAATAGTTTCTCATTTAGCTAAAGAATCTGGTTAAGAAAAGCTTCAGTTCGCGCCGCGCAACAGCTAGGTCGCGCCGCGAACCCTCTGGCAGAAGCAAACCCTCATAATTCTCAACAAGGTTCGCGCCGCTAACTGATGTTTGCGCCGCCAACCTCTGGCAGTGGCAAGTCTCTAAGGATTCCCAATATGGTCGCGCCGCGAACCCCTGTACGCGCCGCGTACTGAAGGCAGAAACAAAACCCCTAAAAAACCTGCATAATTCGCGTCGCGCAGCCCCGTTCGCGCCGCGAAGCGCGCGAAAACTGGGTTCTCAGCTCTGTTCTTCACACAACATTCATGGCTCAAATCCAACTAGAACTACCCAACTTATTCCAGATCATACTAAAGCATAGAAACCATCTATATATGATATATTCATGGATTGTAAACACTTATTCATAATCATAGATGAATTTGGTCCAAAACCTAGGTTTGCATAAAAACCCCAAACCAAACTAAGATTCACATCCATAACAATCTATAAGTTTCTAACTAGAACCCACCTCGATTATGAGTCGTTGATGTCGAAGAAGAGTCGATTCGGCGGAGAAATGATGAAGATCCAAGCTTTTCCTCTTTTCTCCTCTTGCTCTCCCTTCTCTCTACTTCTTCTCTCTATCTTTCTCTTGTTGAGGGGAAATGAAGAAGAAAAGCAAGGAAAGAAAGATATAAGCAAAACCTTAAGTTAACACTACTAACTCAAAAGCCCAAAAGTATCTCTAATGTACCAATTAATAAAACCTCAGTGTTAGCTAATAACATTAGAGCATTTAATTTAATACGGGGTATTACATATTATATAAATATTTAGATAAATGACTATCTAAACAAAGTTATTGGTTTATTTACACATAGTATTATATAATTATAATAAACGACATGGTCGTATCAAAACAAAGTTTTTGGTTCATTTATAATTACTCATATTTAAATAAATAACACTTATAGTATATTACATTTTATACATATACACAAATATTTATGGTAATATCTCACCGATGTTTATATATTTATTCAGTAATTTCTAACCACTTGTATTTTGACTCAATCCATTCATTGACTTTCCATCTCCTATCATAGAGACTCAATTAGTTTTGTTCTACTTATTATTTCTATTTTATATATTTGAACATTTCATCTTCTTTTTTATCCTCATATCAAAGATAATTCTTTTTTATGCGTATGGTAATTCATGACAAGATCAAGTTTCCTTTAGTTGATGGAATACTCGAAATTCTTGGTGATGTGATTTCATTGAAAATTTATGGAAATGGTGCAATAAACTAGTTCAATCTAAAATAATTAACTAGAATAATAGAAGTGGTTTAAATGTGTTGCTACGAAAAATACACAAGTTTTAAAAATAAAGGACGATATTATCCTATTTTTAACTATGTTTATTAACTACCTTTTAATAATAACAATTATAAGATTTTATTACTAGATTCTTTAATCTCACTTAATATAAATTTGGTTGTCAGTAGTTTTATTTTAGTCATGAGACTTTATTTTTTCCTCTATTTCATTTTTACTTACTTAAAAATTAGACTTTATAATAACTGATTATTTACCTTTATATCATTTTAGTGATACACATAGTATTATATAAATATTTAGATAAATGACTATCTAAACAAAGTTATTGGTTTATTTACACATAGTATTATATAATTATAATAAGCGACATGGTCGTATCGAAACAAAGTTTTTGGTTCATTTATAATTACTCATATTTAAATAAATAACATTTATAGTATATTACATTTTATACATATACACAAATATTTATGGTAATATCTCACCGATGTTTATATATTTATTCAGTAATTTCTAACCACTTGTATTTTGACTCAATCCATTCATTGACTTTTCTTCTCCTATCATAGAGACTCAATTAGTTTTGTTCTACTTATTATTTCTATTTTATATATTTGAACATTTCATCTTCTTTTTTATCCTCATATCAAAGATAATTCTTTTTTATGCGTATGGTAATTCATGACAAGATCAAGTTTCCTTTAGTTGATGGAATACTCGAAATTCTTGGTGATGTGATTTTATTGAAAATTTATGGAAATGGTGCAATAAACTAGTTCAATCTAAAATAACTAACTAGAATAATAGAAGTGGTTTAAATGTGTTGCTACGAAAAATACACAAGTTTTAAAAATAAAGGTAGATATTATCCTATTTTTAGCTATGTTTATTAACTACCTTTTAATAATAACAATTATAAGATTTTATTACTAGATTCTTTAATCTCACTTAATATAAATTTGGTTGTCAGTAGTTTTATTTTAGTCATGAGACTTTATTTTTTCCTCTATTTCATTTTTATTTACTTAAAAATTAGACTTTATAATAACTGATTCTTTACCTTTATATCATTTTAGTGATACACATAGTATTATATAAATATTTAGATAAATGACTATCTAAACAAAGTTATTGGTTTATTTACACATAGTATTATATAATTATAATAAGCGACATGGTCGTATCAAAACAAAGTTTTTGGTTCATTTATAATTACTCATATTTAAATAAATAACATTTATAGTATATTACATTTTATACATATACACAAATATTTATGGTAATATCTCACCGATGTTTATATATTTATTCATTAATTTCTTACCACTTGTATTTTGACTCAATCCATTCATTGATTTTTCTTCTCCTATCATAGAGACTCAATTAGTTTTGTTCTATTTGTTATTTCTATTTTATATATTTGAACATTTCATCTCCTTTTTTATCCTCATATCAAAGATAATTCTTTTTTATGCGTATGGTAATTCATGACAAGAACAATTTCCTTTAGTTGATGGAATACTTGAAATTCTTGGTGATGTGATTTCATTGAAAATTTATGGAAATGGTGCAATAAACTAGTTCAATATAAAATAATAAACTAGAATAATAGAAGTGGTTTAAATGTGTTGCTACGAAAAATACACAAGTTTTAAAAATAAAGGACGATATTATCCTAGTTTTAACTATGTTTATTAACTACCTTTTAATAATAACAATTATAAGATTTTATTACTAGATTCTTTAATCTCACTTAACAAAAATTTGGTTGTCAGTAGTTTTATTTTAGTCATGAGACTTTATTTTTTCCTCTATTTCATTTTTATTTACTTAAAAATTAGACTTTATAATAACTGATTATTTACCTTTATATCATTTTAGTGTTACACGTTATATTATATAAATATTTAGATAAATGGCTATCTAAACAAAGTTATTGGTTTATTTACACATAGTAATATATAATTATAATAAGCGACATGGTCGTATCAAAACAAAGTTTTTGGTTTATTTCTAATTACTCATATTTAAATAAATAACACTTATAGTATATTACATTTTATACATATACACAAATATTTATGGTAATATCTCACCGATGTTTATATATTTATTCATTAATTTCTTACCACTTGTATTTTGACTCAATCCATTCATTGATTTTTCTTCTCCTATCATAGAGACTCAATTAGTTTTGTTCTACTTGTTATTTCTATTTTATATATTTGAACATTTCATCTCCTTTTTTATCCTCATATCAAAGATAATTCTTTTTTATGCGTATGGTAATTCATGACAAGAAGAAGTTTCCTTTAGTTGATGGAATACTTGAAATTCTTGGTGATGTGATTTCATTGTAAATTTATGGAAATGGTGCAATAAAGTAGTTCAATCTAAAATAATAAACTAGAATAATAGAAGTGGTTTAAATGTGTTGCTACGAAAAATACACAAGTTTTAAAAATAAAGGATGATATTATCCTATTCTTAACTATGTTTATTAACTACCTTTTAATAATAACAATTATAAGATTTTATTACTAGATTCTTTAATCTCACTTAATATAAATTTGGTTGTCAGTAGTTTTATTTTAGTCATGAGACTTTATTTTTTCCTCTATTTGATTTTTATTTACTTAAAAATTAGACTTTATAATAACTGATTCTTTACCTTTATATCATTTTATTGATACACATAGTATTATATAAATATTTAGATAAATGGCTATCTAAACAAAGTTATTGGTTTATTTACACATAGTATTATATAAATATAATAAACTACATGGTCGTATCAAAACAAAGTTTTTGGTTCATTTATAATTACTCATATTTAAATAAATAACACTTATAGTATATTACATTTTATACATATACACAAATATTTATAGTAATATCTCACCGATGTTTATATATTTATTCATTAATTTCTTACCACTTGTATTTTGACTCAATCCATTCATTGATTTTTCTTCTCCTATCATAGAGACTCAATTAGTTTTGTTCTACTTGTTATTTCTATTTTATATATTTGAACATTTCATCTCCTTTTTTATCCTCATATCAAAGATAATTCTTTTTTATGCGTATGGTAATTCATGACAAGAACAAGTTTCCTTTAGTTGATGGAATACTTGGAATTCTTGGTGATGTGATTTCATTGAAAATTTATGGAAATGGTGCAATAAACTAGTTCAATCTAAAATAATAAACTAGAATAATAGAAGTGGTTTAAATGTGTTGCTACGAAAAATACACAAGTTTTAAAAATAAAGGACGATATTATCCTATTCTTAACTATGTTTATTAACTGCCTTTTAATAATAACAATTATAAGATTTTATTACTAGATTCTTTAATCTCACTTAATATAAATTTGGTTGGCAGTACTTTTATTTTAGTCATGAGACTTTATTTTTTCCTCTATTTCATTTTTATTTACTTAAAAATTAGACTTTATAATAACTGATTCTTTACCTTTATATCATTTTAGTGATACACATAGTATTATATAAATATTTAGATAAATGGCTATCTAAACAAAGTTATTGGTTTATTTACACATAGTATTATATAAATATAATAAACTACATGGTCGTATCAAAACAAAGTTTTTGGTTCATTTATAATTACTCATATTTAAATAAATAACACTTATAGTATATTACATTTTATACATATACACAAATATTTATAGTAATATCTCACCGATGTTTATATTTTTAATCATTAATTTCTTACCACTTGTATTTTGACTCAATCCATTCATTGATTTTTCTTCTCCTATCATAGAGACTCAATTAGTTTTGTTCTACTTGTTATTTCTATTTTATATCTTTGAACATTTCATCTCCTTTTTTATCCTCATATCAAAGATAATTCTTTTTTATGCGTATGGTAATTCATGACAAGAACAAGTTTCCTTTAGTTGATGGAATACTTGGAATTCTTGGTGATGTGATTTCATTGAAAATTTATGGAAATGGTGCAATAAACTAATTCAATCTAAAATAATAAACTAGAATAATAGAAGTGGTTTAAATGTGTTGCTACGAAAAATACACAAGTTTTAAAAATAAAGGACGATATTATCCTATTTTTAACTATGTTTATTAACTGCCTTTTAATAATAACAATTATAAGATTTTATTACTAGATTCTTTAATCTCACTTAATATAAATTTGGTTGGCAGTACTTTTATTTTAGTCATGAGACTTTATTTTTTCCTCTATTTCATTTTTATTTACTTAAAAATTAGACTTTATAATAACTGATTCTTTACCTTTATATCATTTTAGTGATACACATAGTATTATATAAATATTTAGATAAATGGCTATCTAAACAAAGTTATTGGTTTATTTACACATAGTATTATATAAATATAATAAACTACATGGTCGTATCAAAACAAAGTTTTTGGTTCATTTATAATTACTCATATTTAAATAAATAACACTTATAGTATATTACATTTTATACATATACACAAATATTTATAGTAATATCTCACCGATGTTTATATTTTTAATCATTAATTTCTTACCACTTGTATTTTGACTCAATCCATTCATTGATTTTTCTTCTCCTATCATAGAGACTCAATTAGTTTTGTTCTACTTGTTATTTCTATTTTATATATTTGAACATTTAATCTCCTTTTTTATCCTCATATCAAAGATAATTCTTTTTTATGTGTATGGTAATTCATGACAAGAACAAGTTACCTTTAGTTGATGGAATACTTGAAATTCTTGGTGATGTGATTTCATTGAAAATTTATGGAAATTGTGCAATAAACTAGTTCAATCTAAAATAATAAACTAGAATAATAGAAGTGGTTTAAATGTGTTGCTACGAAAAATACACAAGTTTTAAAAATAAAGGACGATATTATTCTATTTTTAACTATGTTTATTAACTGCCTTTTAATAATAACAATTATAAGATTTTATTACTAGATTCTTTAATCTCACTTAATATAAATTTGGTTGGCAGTACTTTTATTTTAGTCATGAGACTTTATTTTTTCCTCTATTTCATTTTTATTTACTTAAAAATTAGACTTTATAATAACTGATTCTTTACCTTTATATCATTTTAGTGATACACATAGTATTATATAAATATTTAGATAAATGGCTATCTAAACAAAGTTATTGGTTTATTTACACATAGTATTATATAAATATAATAAACTACATGGTCGTATCAAAACAAAGTTTTTGGTTCATTTATAATTACTCATATTTAAATAAATAACACTTATAGTATATTACATTTTATACATATACACAAATATTTATAGTAATATCTCACCGATGTTTATATTTTTAATCATTAATTTCTTACCACTTGTATTTTGACTCAATCCATTCATTGATTTTTCTTCTCCTATCATAGAGACTCAATTAGTTTTGTTCTACTTGTTATTTCTATTTTATATCTTTGAACATTTCATCTCCTTTTTTATCCTCATATCAAAGATAATTCTTTTTTATGCGTATGGTAATTCATGACAAGAACAAGTTTCCTTTAGTTGATGGAATACTTGGAATTCTTGGTGATGTGATTTCATTGAAAATTTATGGAAATGGTGCAATAAACTAATTCAATCTAAAATAATAAACTAGAATAATAGAAGTGGTTTAAATGTGTTGCTACGAAAAATACACAAGTTTTAAAAATAAAGGACGATATTATCCTATTTTTAACTATGTTTATTAACTGCCTTTTAATAATAACAATTATAAGATTTTATTACTAGATTCTTTAATCTCACTTAATATAAATTTGGTTGGTAGTACTTTTATTTTAGTCATGAGACTTTATTTTTTCCTCTATTTCATTTTTATTTACTTAAAAATTAGACTTTATAATAACTGATTCTTTACCTTTATATCATTTTAGTGATACACATAGTATTATATAAATATTTAGATAAATGGCTATCTAAACAAAGTTATTGGTTTATTTACACATAGTATTATATAAATATAATAAACTACATGGTCGTATCAAAACAAAGTTTTTGGTTCATTTATAATTACTCATATTTAAATAAATAACACTTATAGTATATTACATTTTATACATATACACAAATATTTATAGTAATATCTCACCGATGTTTATATTTTTAATCATTAATTTCTTACCACTTGTATTTTGACTCAATCCATTCATTGATTTTTCTTCTCCTATCATAGAGACTCAATTAGTTTTGTTCTACTTGTTATTTCTATTTTATATATTTGAACATTTAATCTCCTTTTTTATCCTCATATCAAAGATAATTCTTTTTTATGTGTATGGTAATTCATGACAAGAACAAGTTACCTTTAGTTGATGGAATACTTGAAATTCTTGGTGATGTGATTTCATTGAAAATTTATGGAAATTATGCAATAAACTAGTTCAATCTAAAATAATAAACTAGAATAATAGAAGTGGTTTAAATGTGTTGCTACGAAAAATACACAAGTTTTAAAAATAAAGGATGATATTATCCTATTTTTAACTATGTTTATTAACTACCTTTTAATAATAACAATTATAAGATTTTATTACTAGATTCTTTAATCTCACTTAACAAAAATTTGGTTGTCAGTAGTTTTATTTTATTCATGAGACATTATTTTTTCTTCTATTTCATTTTTATTTACTTAAACATTAGACTTTATAATAACGGATTCCTTACGTTTATATCATTTTAGTGATACACATAGTATTATGAAAATATTTAGATAAATGGCTATCTAAACAAAGTTATTGGTTTATTTACACATAGTATTATATAAATATAATAAACGACATGGTCGTATCAAAACAATGTTTTTGGTTCATTTATAATTACTCATATCTATATAAATAACACTGATAGTATATTATATTTTATACATATACAAAAATATTTAAGGTAATATCTCACCGGTGTTTATATATTTATCCAGTAATTTCTTACCACTTGTATTTTGACTCAATCCATTCATTGATTTTTCTTCTCCTATCATAGAGACTCAATTAGTTTTGTTCTACTTGTCATTTCTATTTTATATATTTGAACATTTCATCTCCTTTTTTATCCTCGTATCAAAGATAATTAATTTTTATGCATATGGTAATTCATGACAAGAACAAGTTTCCTTTAGTTGATGAAATACTTGAAATTCTTTTTGATGTAATTTCATTGAAAATTTATGGAAATGGTGCCATACACTAGTTCAATCTAAAATAATAAACTAGAATAATAGAAGTGGTTTAAATGTGTTGCTATGAAAATACACAAGTTTTTATAATTGAGGACGATATTATCCTATTTTTAACTATGTTTATTAACTATCTTTTAATTATAACAATTCTAAGATTTTATTACTAGATTCTTTAATCTCACTTAACAAAAATTTGGTTGTCAGTAGTTTTATTTTACTCATGAGACTTATTTTTTCCTCTAATTCATTTTTCTTTACTTAAAAATTAGACTTTCTAATAACTGATTCCTTACCTTTATATCATTTTAGTGATACACATAGTATTATATAAATATAATAAACGACATGGTCCTATCAAAACAAAGTTTTTGGTTCATGTAATATTCATATTTCTCTAAGCATAAGAACATAAGTTAGTGAATCAAATTGTTGGAATCCAAGTGTTTTGTTAAAAAACCAACTAGAATGGCAAACTTGTAATAACAACATAGTTGAAGGGCATATTGGACATAAGACCTTGTTGCATGGTCCTTAAGACATGTTTGGTGGAATAAATTCATGTCTTGAGGGATAATCACTTATTGGAAGGGCTTAAGAGCAAGAGAGAAAGAATAACAACTTATGTTCATCTTAATCAATTGCATTTCCGCACTCTAAGAACAACCCTCACTAAAAAGGTAATATCTCTCTGCTTGTAACTCTGATTGAGCTGATTCCGGTATTGTTGGAAAGCTTACGAATTTCTCTACGATTTGCATATTTGGATCACCTCTTGCATGTCCTTTATCATAGAGAAAAATGCATTTGAAGTAGAGGGTCTGATGCTGATTTTTGGGAAAGACATGCATGCGGGTTTGACGACATTGGAGGTAGAGTTTTGAATAAAGGAGAACCTTGAGAGCATCATTATCATCCTTTCAACCTCTACAACTCAGAATCTTCATGGGATAAGGTGAGTTCCATTAGATACAACTTGGGTAGGAATGGGAATTTCTTGCATGTTTAATGGGTTAGTGAGATTATACCTGCTATATGTCAGTATTTGGATACTTTTTATAGTAGGCCTAATTAATTGTTGAAAAATGTGTTCTTATGAGGTCCTTGCATGTTCTAGTAAGTTGATACATGTTAGGGTTTGATTTGGGATGAATTGCGGTGGAAAGTATGGATGTTAGAACCCACATTCGTATTCTGCACTGTCAGGTTCGCTACAGCAAACTCTGTGTTCGTTGCAGCGAATGCCTGCAGACTGCATAATTATGTTTTCACTAAAACGACCATAACTTGAGTTCTACAACTCAAAACGGAGTGCTGTCAGAAGCGTTGGAAGGTCTTTCAGTGCTTTATGTGATATTGCTTAGATAACATGCTTTTGATGCAGATATAGATTATGGCACATGATTAGGTGTTGCTTGGTATTATAATAAGCATAATTAGCCTTGAGTTTATGTCTATAAGATGCTAACCTTGTATGGAACTTAGGCCAGGGTGTTCACCTTTATTATAGGTTGTGTAATGTCATCCTAACCGGAGTATAGGACCTTGTTTGTATTTTAGGAGTTTAAGTGTACAGTGAAAGTTCAGGTTTTCCTTTGTTAAGAATTTTCCCTTAGAGAACTTTGGCTCGCTATAGCGAATGGTTCACTGTAGCGAACTAATAGCGAATAAGTCTGGGAGTTCAACTAATTTACTCGCTGGAGCTAGCTACTACTCGCTGTAGCGAATCGGGGCTTTGCTAGTAGTTCGCGTAGCGAACTAGTCTGATATAGAATTGATAATTCTCCCATATGAGTGCAGTTTCGTTTCGTATCGGAATCGAAGGCCTCTTATGACTTGTGTGATATGTTGATATATGTTCTAAATGTATGAGACTATGATATGATCACTATCCAAATTGTAACACTTGATACTGTTGCGATGTGCTTGTGCGGGCCGTAGGGGGCACTTCCACACTTGCAGTACACATCAGCGTTCTCGGTATGTTCTACACACCTGAGCTACCATTGCGATGTGCATGTGGAGGTCTTATAGGGCGCTTCTCCACTAGCGATTACATATCGGCGTGCTTGGTATGGTGGAGAAGTAATGCCATGTAGGCAACATTACTTCCGATTCGCCTCTAGTGATGCCACGTAGGCAAGATCATTAGGCTTTCGCCCGGTGGGCTCGTGTTGTCAAGATGGCGTTTTGTACTGAGCTGGCTGGGTCCCTCACACGTGCGTTTTGATGGTTAACGAGGCCATGACGCCATATAGGCAATGTTACTACTGTAACTCGTCACGAATGGGGTGCCACTTAGGACTCATTTGTTCCATCGTGTAGTGTGCCGGTATAAGTCTCTTGAAGCAATGCACGGGTGTAACTCACCGAGGGTGTGGATTGCGTAGCCTAATTAGCGGGCTGTAACTTGCTCTTGGATTCCTCGTACATAGGTACGGGTCTGCATATTTGCTTGGTTGTTGTATGGTTCAAGGCTTATATGTGTTACGTGACGAGTAAGACTTATCTGGGATGAGCAGTGCCACTAGTAAGACTTGCCTGGGGTAAGCAGCGTGGTTCGTCATAAGTTGTAAGTCGTGGAACTGTACTTTTTTGTGATGGCGTTGAGCCTGTTTGTTGTTGTTGCCTCATTGGATAGTTATGAGACTTCCAATGGTGGTGTATCCTTGTTTGTATTTGAACCTAGCCGTGAGGAAAACCCGGATTCTCGGTGAATCCGTTTGATTGCATGCACCTTGTAGAACCGAGCGAACCCGTAAGATAGGGGAACTCACTGAGATTTAGTAATCTCACCCCAATCCTCTTAATATTTTTCAGGAACAGGTTAGAAGTAGACGGATTGCTTGAAGGATTGCTTTGAAGACTATGGACAAGTAAATGGCAGGAAGACCTCGTCAGACGTTATCTTTCCGCTGTGTGTTGTTGAAGACAAGCCTATCGTATACATCTTAGGTGTAAACTTGAATTGTATATGATTTTAATTTCTTGTCTTTACCGCTTATGTATGTTTCTTGTACCATTTATAGCATCACTACATATTATTCTAGACATATATGTATGGGGTGTTACAGTTGGTATCAGAGCAGGTCGATTCTTGTCCCTGCCATGAGACATCACTAGCAATTCTCTTCTCCCTCACATGTGTGTGTTTCTAGCCCGACTTTACAATCGTAATATTCATTCGTTGAGCCTGGCCAGCTCACTGACTGTATATGTGATAGATGAGATCGTGGTGGAGTCACTACGAGGATGCGTAAGATCTGAAACGAATCGAGCTGAAGTAGTATAAGCCAGTTGAGTAGAGGGAGCGTTGAGATTGTCCGCCATAAGGGGAGTGTTGGTCGAGGAAACATGGACAACCCAACTGTCGTAGTAAGGTTTGAAATGATTGGGAGTTCTAAGATTTCGATTGGACGGAGTTGGATCCTTGTAGTATTGGAGGAAATTCACGTAGCGACTGAGTAGGAATGGAGTAAGTGAATTCTTTGATAAAGCCCAACTTATAAATTTGTTGCTCGATCATGGTGTCAGTATCATACATGGATGGAGAAACAGTTGAATGGAAGACTTCTGGGAGTTTGGACAGATATATTGGATCTTTTAGTTACTCTGTCCTGGGCGGTACAAGGATGAATAAGGTGCTACACTTCGACTCGTTCTGGTGTGCCTTGAGTAGTATGTAACTACCTATTTGAAGGGGTGTTAGGACAAGTGGAAGTGGTGATATCCATTTGGGGAAATTCTTGACGTTTGTTCTGGTGGAAGGAACTACTGCATCTCCATGCTCATTCTGTAATGCGTGAGTCCTAGAACTACTCTAGGCGGAGGTCGATTGAGTAGATATGCAGAGTGCACGAATCCATGTTCCTTACTAGTTGTGATTCATCTAATCCCAAGTGAAGCCGTAGAACTACGCTAGGTGTTGGGTATTGATCGGAAAATAGCAAGTGTACTACTTTTGTTACCGATGTAGTTATTAAAATGGAGTTGAATCCAAGTATCGATCACAAGGACTGCGAATAACGTATAAGCCAGTACTAAATTTCAATTGAACAAAAAGCTATTGTTGGGTTTTTGATTTGCTTGATGAAACTACTAACTGTTTATAATTAAAAACGATAAGTAAATGATGATTTGGTTCACAAATGATAAAGCATGCTAAGGTTGATGTATAAATCTTATGTAACCCCTTGAAAACACCGTTGTTCATGAAAAGATGTGACCACAATTGAGTATCAATTCTATAAAATAGTTTTCCCTAATTCCTTAGTGGAGAACTTCTTAATACTTAAAAGTCAATTTCAATTCCTCAATAATTGATTTTAGTATTAAGGCATTATGCATCGTGTTCTAGAATGGATGATCACTATGGTGAAATCCTTATTCCTAAGCGATTTACCGGTAATGTTTTGATTCAAAACGCATTAGAGTGGTGTGTCAAGCCTAACCCTAATCATAGATCAACAAAATATTTTCCAATACAATGAAGCATTAAAATCTTTGAATCATAAACTCAAATTATAAAAACATCAAATTCATCACAACGGTTTTAACAAGTCATTACATGAAAAGATTTAGGGACATCACCCTAGCATGAAATAGTTTAGCTACTCATAATGTTTAAGAAAATAACAAGAGTAATTGAAGTCATTACAAGAAATTAGTGGTTGATATGATCTCCAATCGCGAGTGCTCTTGAAGATCTTCTTCCAAAACCCTTGACTCTTCTTTCTCTGTAATTCTCTATGCTCAATGATCCCCGATCCCCCATTCCTTCCTCCTGTTAGGTTTTAGTAGTGTTGGCCGTCATTCCTCGTATCCGAAAGGTCCAAATTACCCTTCATGAGTTCAAGGCTTTCAAAATAACAAAAGTTGGAAATCTGCCCGCGCCTACCAACACGGACCGTGTGCAGGAACACGGGTGCCCGTGTTGGTCAACTGCTTCAGCTCCACAAATTCACTTTCTGCGCTGGTTTCCACACGGACCGTGTGCAGGAACACGGGTGCCCGTGTGAAACCTCTGTTTTTCTATCCAGAAACCAACTTTCCAGCCATCTTTTGACACGGCCGTGTGCACACACACGGGTGCCCGTGTTGACCTCAGTTTTGGCTCTTTTGGCTTCTTTTCTCGCTCGTGCGCGCCATAACTTCGACCTCTCCCGTGCCTTAACCTGACCACACACAAACTAACAACCAACGCATAAAACGACACTTGAATAATACTCAGAACACACTAATCATGCAACAACATCACACAATCAACAAACAAGAAACTTACTAACAAAACCTATAACAATGCCACATAGTATTACCAAGATTATGACTTTTAGTCGGAAAAGGTGCGGAAACTTACTAGAAATGGTGACTGATCACAACCCCACACTTATCTCATTGCTTGTCCTCAAGTGATGTATCGAGTCAAAACAAAGGTCACCGACGAAACTCTTTTCTCCACAACACAACCAGGTTTTTCGCAAGATTCCTACACTTAGCAATCGAGTGTAAAGTTTCCTTTTTCAGACTATCAATGGCATTCCCACTTTCGAACACGCTTTTCACCTGCAAGCTTTTCACATTCTCACAACATCTCTCCGGGTTAAAGTGTCTACACTCATAGAATCAAGGCATGCATATTACTTTCAACTTTGAATAAATTCTCAAATCACTACACACAGAGATTACACACACTTTATGAGGTCTTAGGGATGTAACGTGGCTTTGGTTTGGTGGGTAAACAAGGAACGAGGCAACAAATGGTTTAGGTGCTCGGCATTACATAGGATTCACTTCTCTACTCATTTTGATCTGAATCATAAGAATGAGGTTTGAACCTTTTTCAGATTAAAAGTGGACCGGGGCAAATATCTTATTCTGCTTTGAAATTTAAACCTCTTTTTGATGGTTTTCACAAGATCATATTCATCTTTTCTCTCTCTCTTTTTTTTTTTTTTTTTAAGATACTCTTTTTTTTCTTTTTCCTTGCCCCCCTTTTCAATGGTCCACAACCCCACACTTAGATCCTTTTAGTGTCTTACAAGTGATTAATCATGAATGCCGAGCGATGACATGAACAATGAGATAACGGGTGACAAAAAGACTAACACACTGAACAAAACAACTATTATGGCTCAAAGGGGGTTAACGATGGATAACATGCAAACGGGATGGTTAGAAAGGCTCGGGTTACGGAGAAAAAACTTGCCTCAGTGTGTGCTTTCATAGTGTGCTTGTGTTATGAGAAAATACGCAAAATCAAAGTGAATAGTGTCATACCTTACTGACCTCTCATATGGATGTTATAAATTTGGCTCTGACATCTCACCGGGTAGGTTAAGCTTGCATGCTTCAAAGTGCTCTAGGTGTTCTGCCATTTCCTTTCCTCCAAAGTTCACCATACTCTCTCTTGGTTCAGTGTTTTCCTCATTGCGTCCAACCTTCTTTTCTTTGATTGTGTCAACTTCCGTGGTGCCTGTAGAGATCAAGTGTGAGATGTGTTGTTCAACCACTATCTAGTCATTCGCCCCCCTCCAACTTGTATCCAACCTGGTAACACAATGACAGCACTGCACCATACAAACTTGAAAGAAACATACTTTAACATAAAAGTAACACAAACGAACACAATCAAATCAACCAAACTAAATTCAAAAACGGAAAGCAAAGCAATAAAAAAACAAAAGAACCTCCCCCACACCTGAACGAAACATTGACCTCAATGTTTCAATTCGAGATAGCGAGGGTGAACTCACAGAGGGTACTGCGCCTCCGGCTTCCGCTTCCCAGCTTTCACCAGAGAGACCCACTTTTCTTTATTTTCTGAAAAACAAAACAAAAAGTAAACCGCATTATTAAAACCGTGGGTTGCCTCCCACGAAGCGCTTCGTTTAACGTCGCATGGCTCGACGGTCCATCACCCTTAATTAAGGAGGGTACTTCCTCCTCCAAACCTGGTTGCTTGTCACTTTTCCAAACCTGATTGCTTTTCTCTTCAAGTGACTATCCACTTTCATCTTCTCACTTTGATTGTCCTCTTTTTTCTTCTTTTTGACTTCTTGAATGAACGCAGAACTTATGATAGGTGTATGAGCTGAGGCCACCTTAGAGATGATACTTGAAACTTTTTCGGAATGGTGTGGACTTTTGCTGGCTCCCTCACTTCTGATCATACCAACTTTAGATTGATTATTCCTACCAGCAGCTTCTTCTTTGACTTCTAACACCTTCAGTGTTACCTCCTCATCAAATGATTTAACTACGAGTTCCCCTTTTTCAATATCCAAATTGCAGCGACTAGTAAGCAGAAAGGGTCGCCCAAGAAGGATTGGAGTCTCATCATCCTCAGGAATGTCCATGATGTGGAAATCAACTGGGTAGACAAACTTGTCAATCTCTACCATTACATCTTCGGCTATCCCATATGAATTCTTAATAGTGCGATCAGCAAATTGCAACTTTGTTTCACTCTCGCTTATTTTTCCAATCTCCAGCTTTTTGAAGATGGACAATGGCATTAGACTCACACTAGAACCAGAATCAATTAGCACCTTTTTGAACACTCTGTCATTTATGGTGCACGGTATTGCCACCACTCCAGGGTCTTTCTTCTTAATGGGGATCTTCCTTGCTGGCGATACTCTCCCACATTTTTCAGTCACAATTTCTGTTTCATCTCCCACTTGTCTTTTCTTAGAAATTACCTCTTTCATAAATTTCTTGTACAAAGGCATATTCTCAAGTGCTTCAAAGAAAGGTAAGTTAATCTCTAACTTCTTGAACATTGCAGCAAACTTCTCAAAATCCTTCTCTTTCGAATCCTTCTTGGCCACTCTAGAGGGGAATGGTAATTTGACCACCGGTTTAGTTTCTTTCTTATTTTTCTCTTCCAGTGGCTTAACCGGTGAGATCACTACTTCAGGCTCTTTCGGATTTTCTCTAACTTCTAGATCTACCTCTATGACTAAGTTGTCATCTATTTCTTCTTCTTCTTCGGGCTCTGGCGCTTTCTGACTTCTTGTTGTAACAGCATTAATTTTTTCTTGGTTTTTTGGATTTGCCACAGTTGAGCTTGGAAGAGTACCTTGTGCTTGTGGAATGAGATGTTGTGCTATCTGACTCATTTGAATTTCCAGATTCTTGATTGAAGCGGTGGTGTTCCTCAGATTGCTCCTAGTTTCTTCTTGGAATTGAGAGTTTTGAGCTGCCATTTTTTCAATAGCGATCTCCCAATCTTCTTTCTTCGGTACCTGTTGTTGAAGTTGTTGTTGACCTTGAGTTTGGAACTGTTGTGGATGGTGCTGGAATGGTTGTTGTTGCGGACGATATTGTTGTCCCTGTGGTTGGTATTGTTGAGTCTGAGGCTGATATGGTTGTTGTCCTTGAACCGGCTTCTGGACGTTTCCTTGCTGGTCTTTCCATGAGAAGTTCGGATGATTTTTCCACCCCGGATTATATGTGTTGGCATAAGGATTGTTTTGCCTCAACATATGAATCTGCTCAACCTGTTCTTGAGTTGCTACACAATGCATAGCAAAGTGCGGTCCACCACATATTTCACAAAGAACCGCTTTAACTGGCTCCACCTGTGCTACTGTTTGAGTTCCAATATTCATCTTTTTTAACCTTCTCTCTACCTCTGCAGCAATCTGATCCTCCATCTTAACAACCTGCTCTGGCAATTTCAAATCAATTTTGCCCTCCGGTTGGCTCATGGTTCGATCATACAACTCAAGATGCTCATTAGCAGCAATTGCCTCTATGATCCTTTTCATAACTGTGGCTGTAGCAAAATTTGTTGAACCACCAGCAGCGGTATCAATAAGCTGCTTTGTCTTTAGTCGCAACCCATTCACGAAATTCTGCATTTGCTCGGTAGCGTCCATGTTATGAGTAGGACATGCAGTCAAACACCTTTTGAACCTCTTGTATGCATCCCCTAATGATTCCCCCTCTTTTTGTTTGAAATTGACAATATCGTATCTTTTTCGGATAAACACCGACGCAGGAAAGTATTCGTTGAGGAATGCCGTTTCCATCTCTTGCCATGTCGTGATACTTGCAGCCGGAAGTGAGTAAAACCACTCCTCTGCGTCATCAGTAAGTGTAAACGGGAACATAACAAGTCTCTTAGCCTCCTCTGAATGACCTTCTATCTTCAACGAAGTTGTCGTAGTGAGAAATCTCTGAAGATGCTTATTTGCATCCTCGTTAATTCTTCCGGAGAACGGCTTGCTCTCTAACTGGCGAATGGTGGACGGATGCAATTGAAAATGTGCCACATTCACAGGTTGATTAACAATAGTCATCCGGTTGGGGTGAGCATTTGCCCCTCCATAGTCCCCTAACAATCTTTCTGCAGGAGGTTGATTTCCAGCCATGTTAACTGGTTCCTGAACTACCTCCCTGTCAAAGTCAGAGTCGCTGTGCTCCGAGTGCACAGACACTTCGTCGTCGCTTTCCTGATGTGAACACTAAGACTTGCACTTGGTGCTGCCAGTCTTTCAAGTCTTGCCTTGCGGCGTCTCTCGTGCAGAGCTCTTTCTGGTTCTGTGTCAAAGGAAAATTTAGCTGAGGTCTGACCTCGCATAAACAGTTAGACAACAGTTAGAACAGATACAAGACTGCAACGAAATTTAAATTAACAGATAAAAATAAAATTTTGGTCGCAGAGCAACAAAATTTCAATTGACTTAAAGTTCGGCTTATAGTTTGGCAGTCCCCGGCAACGGCGCCAAAAACTTGATCGGAAAATAGCAAGTGTACTACTTTTGTTACCGATGTAGTTATTAAAATGGAGTTGAATCCAAGTATCGATCACAAGGACTGCGAATAACGTATAAGCCAGTACTAAATTTCAATTGAACAAAAAGCTATTGTTGGGTTTTTGATTTGCTTGATGAAACTACTAACTGTTTATAATTAAAAACGATAAGTAAATGATGATTTGGTTCACAAATGATAAAGCATGCTAAGGTTGATGTATAAATCTTATGTAACCCCTTGAAAACACCGTTGTTCATGAAAAGATGTGACCACAATTGAGTATCAATTCTATAAAATAGTTTTCCCTAATTCCTTAGTGGAGAACTTCTTAATACTTAAAAGTCAATTTCAATTCCTCAATAATTGATTTTAGTATTAAGGCATTATGCATCGTGTTCTAGAATGGATGATCACTATGGTGAAATCCTTATTCCTAAGCGATTTACCGGTAATGTTTTGATTCAAAACGCATTAGAGTGGTGTGTCAAGCCTAACCCTAATCATAGATCAACAAAATATTTTCCAATACAATGAAGCATTAAAATCTTTGAATCATAAACTCAAATTATAAAAACATCAAATTCATCACAACGGTTTTAACAAGTCATTACATGAAAAGATTTAGGGACATCACCCTAGCATGAAATAGTTTAGCTACTCATAATGTTTAAGAAAATAACAAGAGTAATTGAAGTCATTACAAGAAATTAGTGGTTGATATGATCTCCAATCGCGAGTGCTCTTGAAGATCTTCTTCCAAAACCCTTGACTCTTCTTTCTCTGTAATTCTCTATGCTCAATGATCCCCGATCCCCCATTCCTTCCTCCTGTTAGGTTTTAGTAGTGTTGGCCGTCATTCCTCGTATCCGAAAGGTCCAAATTACCCTTCATGAGTTCAAGGCTTTCAAAATAACAAAAGTTGGAAATCTGCCCGCGCCTACCAACACGGACCGTGTGCAGGAACACGGGTGCCCGTGTTGGTCAACTGCTTCAGCTCCACAAATTCACTTTCTGCGCTGGTTTCCACACGGACCGTGTGCAGGAACACGGGTGCCCGTGTGAAACCTCTGTTTTTCTATCCAGAAACCAACTTTCCAGCCATCTTTTGACACGGCCGTGTGCACACACACGGGTGCCCGTGTTGACCTCAGTTTTGGCTCTTTTGGCTTCTTTTCTCGCTCGTGCGCGCCATAACTTCGACCTCTCCCGTGCCTTAACCTGACCACACACAAACTAACAACCAACGCATAAAACGGCACTTGAATAATACTCAGAACACACTAATCATGCAACAACATCACACAATCAACAAACAAGAAACTTACTAACAAAACCTATAACAATGCCACATAGTATTACCAAGATTATGACTTTTAGTCGGAAAAGGTGCGGAAACTTACTAGAAATGGTGACTGATCAGGTATTTAGGTGGATTGAACTAGTGGTTATCTGTAACATTGGCGGGTTGACCGCATTATGTGGTTGTTGTTATAGCCATGATATTCTAATATGGTGGGAGTTATCTTTAAGGATTCTCTTGTGTGTGCCCTGTGTCACTGAGTACACACCTGGCATATGAACTCGAACGAAATTCTTACCAAGTCATATCTAGCTTGTTACCCCGGTTTGTGGGAAGGTCACTGATTTGTGCCTCGAAGCCTGTAGGTAAGAGGTTTGTGTTATTCACTCAGAAGTTGTGAAGCAATGAGTGGAGTTGTGTTCTTGGAGGAAGCTTTGAAGCAACTCTAAGTTATGTTTATTTGTGTATTTAGAATATTGGTAATATGGCCGTCGATGCAGTGGCTGAGTTGTTGACTGCTAGACATCATTGTTGTGATTGGGAGTGGAATGGAGATATTCCATATCTAGGGAGAACCTAGGTAGAGGGGTCATTGGGTAGTGATTAAGTGAGGAGTTGTAAACTGGAAGTTTAGCTCTGAATTAATACTGCTAATAGTGGACTTCATCCCTGGCTTGGTATGCCCCCAGAGTAGGTTGGTTAGACCGAACTGGGTGAACAATTCTGTGTGTTCGTTACTGTTTGTATGTTGTTCTTTATTTTCTGCACTGGTTTATTAATCTGGTATAAGATGTCGTAACATCCAATATGACATCAGGGAATTCTTCCAAAGCTTGTTCTTTTACAGAACCACCTCAGATCAAAATCTGGTTGTGATAACTGAGTTATCATTATGCATAAATGGTTCCAGTATTATTATGATAGTTTAGCATACAGGTGTTGAACCAAAATTAAAGATCATCCTATCCTACCATTGCTGTGTTTATAACAGACCAGATGTCACGGCATCGTATATGACATCTGGGTTCTGTCATACCAGAATTTCAGCCCCATATGAAGCCTTGTATGGGAGGAAGTGTCGATCACCGTTGTGTTGGTCTGAAGTTGGTGAGAAGGGAATTCTTGGACCGGAGATAATTCAAGAAACCACAGAAAAGGTTAAGATAATCCGAGATAAGATGAAACAAGCTCAAGATCGACAGAAAAGTTATGCGGACAAACGAAGGAAACTGTTGGAATTTGATGTAGGAGATCATGTGTTCTTGAAGGTGACTCCGAGGTTGAGATTGAAAGGACCGTTTAAGACGCGCAAGCTTAGCCCGAGATACGTAGGACCTTATCAGATCATGAAACGGATAGGTGAAGTCGCATACCAGTTAGCGTTGCCTCCTTCACTATCCGGGCTGCATGACGTATTCCATGTGTCTCAGTTGCGGAAGTTTGTGCCAGATTCGTTTCATCCTGTATTACCAGACACGATTGAAGTAGAGCCAGACCTTTCTTTCCAAGCGCAACCTTGTCGTATCTTGGAGTATGCTAGCAAGTCGTTGAGAAGCAAAGAGATACCTCTTGTGAAGGTGTTGTGGGAAGAGTCGCGTCCTGACGAAGCAACTTGGGAGCTCGAATCAGAGATGCGGGAGTTGTATCCTCACTTATTCTGGTAAGTTTTCGAATTCGAGGATGAATTCTATTTAAGGGGGGGAGAATGTAATATTCTAATTTTTCATTAAGAGATTAAATGATAGGGATTGCATTTAGTTGAGATGTAACTAAGTGGCATCATGGTAAATAGAGTCTAGTTGGAGGGTATTGTGGTCATTGCACCTAACACTAAGACTTAAGGGGTTGTTTGGATGAGTTCATTTTCTTGTCTTTGGAACAAAACAGAATTTGGAGAAAGAAGAGGAAGGAAACGTGAGAAACAAGGAGAGAGGAAGAAGAGAACCCATTGCCAACTTCATCATCAACCTTGCATGCATTCTTGATTCAGCAATCTTCATCTTTTTCTTCTGATTTTCGCAGCTTCTCCTTCAACTTAATCAGGTGGGTCTCTTAGTTATAAACTTTGGGAAATCATTGTGGGTTATATAGACTTTAGGGATTAAGGGTTTATGAGTAAATGATTTTAAACCTTATCTATGCATGTGTTAGACTCTTTTGGTAGAAATAATTCGTTTACATATTGTTTCTATGTCTCATTTTCGTTTAAGAATGGATGCATGTGGAAATTTGGGGCTTGGGGACCCCAAATACGTTTATGCATTTTTGCTGATTTTGCAGAGTTCGCTGCAGCGAACTTTCATTCGCTGTAGCGAACTGTGTAGCGAATAAACCTGGGAGTTGAATTGAATTATTCGCTGTAGCGAACTTTCATTCGCTGTAGCGAATCGGGGCTTCGCTGGGAGTTCGTTGTAGCGAACGGACCTGGATTTGAGAAAGTTTGCTTCTGTTTGAATTTGCTGTAGCGAACAGAAGTTCGCTGTAGCGAACTAGTCTGATGCAGAATTGATAATTCTCCCTTATGAGTGCAGTTTCGCTTCGTATCGGAATCGAAGGCCTCTTATGACTTGTATGGCATTCTGAGATGTGTTTTACCTGTATAAGACCATGATATGACTTAAATCCCTTGGATATACTTGTATGTTGTGAAATACAAATTGTGTGGATTATATTGTGGCACTATTATTATTAATCTCGTTTGTTCCGGTTGAACATTCGAATGTGATTGCCTGTGTGATGGCTTATATCGTGCTATGTGATCTCGGTGATGTGTGTATGCTTGAATCGGGGTAGGCCTGGCTAATAGATGATAAATCGCTTAAGACCACGACTATTGCTGTGTGATCTTTAGTTCGTGCCTTGCTGTGTGGTCTGGGATACCTTGCTGTGTGATCTTGGTATGTCTTACGCACCTGAGCTACCATTGCGATGCGCTGAGAGGGTCTTCTATGGCGTTCCTCTAGCAGGTAAACATCTGCGTGCTTGGTATGGTGAGGTAGTGGTACCATATAGGATGCACTTCTTAGTAAACTCACCTCTAGTGATGTCATGTAGACCATATCACTAGGCTTTCGCCCGGTGAGCTCATGTAGTCTTGATGGCGTTATGTACATTGTAGCGATCACATCTGCGTATAGTGATTGACGGGGCCGTGATGCCATATAGGCAAATCACCGCTGTAACTCGTCGCGGATAAACCACATAGGTTTATTCGTTTCACTTGCGATGTGCATGTACAAGTCTCTCGACAATTAGGCATGAGAGGTAACTCATCGAGGGTGCGGATGCGTAGTCTATGTAGCAGGCGAGTAACTTACTCCTGGATTCCTCGTACATGAGTACGGGTCTGCATACTTGTTTGTGATGGCGTTGAGCCTGTTGTTGATGCCTTCTTGGATAGTTATGGGACTTCCATTGACGGTGCACCCTTGTTTGTATTTGTACCTGGATGTGAGGACAACCTGGATTCTCGGTGAATCTATCTTGTTGCATGTTCCCTGTAGAACTGAGTGAACCCGTAGGATAGGGAGACTCACTGAGATTTAGTAATCTCACCCCATTCCAATTATTCTTTTTACAGGTGGTTCGAGGCAGGATCGAGGCAAGGGTAAGATGGCTTAGCTTCGAGTTGATGTTTCTTGGCGATGCGTTTTGTTGTAGTTTATGATCTTTTGTATCTCTATCTTTTGTACCATGGATATGTATTTGTACCAGTTGGAATTCATGTACTTTTTGGCCATGATGGTTTGGGCTTTTGTACTTGTACTTATACATTATCTATTCCGCTGCTTATGTTTATGATTTTCGAGTACCATTTCAATGCCATATACGTATATCCTAGGCAATGTATGTATGGGGTGTTACAGATGGGAACAAATAATGAAAAAAAAATTAAAATTAAAACTTATTATCTGTTTCCTTCATTTCCTTTATGAAACCTTCAACAGTATTTCTATTGGTGTGCTTGGTTGAAATTATTTACAAACGTGAGATATCAAAGATAAAAATTGCAAATATGGAACTTTTGTGGTATTTGACAACTTGAACTATAGGGTGAGGTTTTTTAATATTTATTATTTCATGAATTCAGTTTTTGTTTTGTTGTTTTTTGCTAAATGATTATGAATCCCTTCAACTTATTATTGCCCTTAATTACAAATATTCTATTTCGTTGAAATGCATATGCTTTTAAGTAAATGTATTTTTTTTTAAATATGAACTATTACATATAATTGATTTTACTCTAGTTGGTTCAAGAGTTTTACCTCCGTTTGTTGGCCATGGTTGAAAAGGGTATTCTATTTTGTTGAAATGCATATGCTTTTAAGCAAATGTATTTTTTTTAATATGAGCTATTTTATATAATTGATATTACTCTAATTGGTTCAAGGGTTTTACTTCCGTTTGTTGGCCATGGTAGATAAGGGTGTCATTGAAAATGCGCCTTAATTTAAAATTTAAAATTAATTAGTTTAGTTGATAGAAAAATATATTTTAAAAATATTTTAATGGATAGAATGAAAATTTAAGTTGTTTTATGTTCAAAAACTATGCCAACTTAAAAAACAAATTATGAAAAAAATTTAAAAATGGATAGAATAAAATTAATAAAGGTGCTTTTTTGAGATATTTATATTAAATTAAAAAAAATTAATTTTTTCAAAAAGGAGAAATAAAAATAAAAATTTAATTGAAATTTCTTTTTGACACAATCAAAATAATAAATGTATTTTCATGAAAATTTTGTTAAATTTTAAAGTGAAACTATTTTAGAAAATAGAAAATAAAAAAATATAAAAAATTTAGTGGATAATGTATATAGTATATTTAAAAATTTATGTAATATTCAAAACAAAATAATTAGACTTTTTTGGTTAGAAATAAATGTAAAACTTATAATTATGAGAAAAAAACTTATTATATATATATATATATATATATATATATATATATATATATATATATATATATATATATATATATATATATATATATATATATATATATATATATATATATATATATATATATATATATATATATATATATATATATATATATATATATATATATATATAGTCTTAATATTGAATGACCAATAAGATTTTTTTTCTCTAAAAATAAATAAATTCCCTAACAAGCTATGTAAAATTTTAAAGATTTAAATACTTTTATTCCTTCAAATATTTCAACCTATAATTTTTTTTAATTAATTTTAAAAAAAAGTCGATCTAAAATTATTCCTCAACTGTTGCCTATATATAAGGTCTTGGATTCACATAAGCAGCATGTGTTGTTTAAACAAAATGAGGAGATAAAAGAGTTATGTGATTGTGTCATATAACTACTTTTATTTATAAATATCAAATAGAATTACCAATAGAGATTAAGAATATACTATGTAGTGTCGTGGGTGTGCAATGGTAGCTAAGGGATACATTGTGATCTTCTCTATTAATGATGATTTCATTACGAAAGTGATGGGAACAGATAATGAAAAAAATTAAAATTAAAATTTATTATCTGTTTCTTTCATTTCCTTTATGGAATCTTCAACAGTATTTCCATTGGTGTGCTTGGTTGAAATTATTTACAAACGTGAGATATCAAAGATAAAAATTGCAAATATGGAACTTTTGTGGTATTTGACAACTTGAACTATAAGGTGAGGTTATCTAATATTTATTATTTCATGAATTCAGTTTTTGTTTTGTTGTTTTTTGTTAAATGATTATGAATCCCTTCAACTTATTATTGACCTTAATTACAAATATTCTATTTCGTTGAAATGCATATGCTTTTAAGTAAATGTATTTTTTTTAAATATGAACTATTACATATAATTGATTTTACTCTAGTTGGTTCAAGAGTTTTACCTCAATTTGTTGGCCATGGTTGAAAAGGGTATCATTGAAAATGCGCCTTAATTTAAAAATTAAAATTAATTAGTTTAGTTGATTGAAAAATATATTTTAAAAACATTTTAATGGATAGAATGAAAATGGAGAGGGAACTCTGATAGAAGTATCGCTCTCCCTGTCCTTTCCCACCTCTAACAACCAAGCGGAATACAAGGCACTGCTCGCAGGACTAAGTCTCGCTAACGACCTGGAAGCCGAGGAGATCGAAGTATTCACCGATTCCCAGCTGGTAGCATCCCACATCTCAAGTGAATATCAAGTCAAGAGCGACCATCTCGCTGAGTACCTAATCCTCGTTTGCAAAAGAATGGCCCGGTTCAAAAACGCCAAAGTAAGGCACATTCCAAGGGAGCACAATTCCCGGGCAGATGTTCTATCAAAACTAGCCACCACAAGGAAAAAGGGGGGTAACAAGTTCGTGATCCAAGAAATATTACCCAGACCCGGCACCGAATCTCCGACCGGGACAACGCACGTAAACTCAATCGGTGACGCGACCTGCTGGATGACCTCGATATACAACTATCTGACGGACGAACTCCTGCCAGACGACCCTAAAGAAGCCGCCGTGATCAGAAGAAGAGCTTGCTCGTACGTCCTGGTCGAAAAACAATTATATCGACGAGGATTCTCCATCCCCCTCCTTAAATGCGTTGACGAGTGCACGACCCCTCATGTACTTCGGAAAATACACTAAGGAATCAACTCCCAACACCTAGGAGAGAGGTCCCTTGCCAGGAAAGCACTACTGGCAGGATATTACTGGTCCACCATGCAACACGACGCAAAAGAATACGTAAAGAGATGCGAAAAATGCCAGCGTTTCGGGGACATGCACCTCGCACCCCCCAATGAGCTTAAGTCTTTATCATCCCCCTGGCCGTTTGTATGGTGGGGCATGGACCTCCTCGGACCGTTCGTGACAGGAAGCAACCAAAATAAATACCTCATAGTCGTCGCCGACTACTTCACCAAATGGATCGAAGCCGAACCATTGGCCAAAATCACATCCCTGAACGTACTGCGTTTCTACAAAAGAAACATCCTCGCTCGGTTCGGAGTACCCCTGGCCATCATCACCGACAACGGCACCCAGTTCACCGACAGACATTTCCAAGAATTCGTTTGAAAATTAGGAACAAAATAGCACTTCGCGTCGGTCGAGCACCCGCAGACAAACGGGCAAGCCAAGGCCGTTAACAGAGTAATCCTAAGAGGCCTCAAAAGGAGATTGGACGAAATCAAAAAAGGATGGGTCGAGGAACTACACAGCGTCCTCTGGGCTTATCAAACCACCCCATTCTACCACCGGGGAGACCCCCTTCTGGCTTACGTACGAGACAGAAGCCGTAATCCCCGTCGAGGTACACGTGCCCACAAGACGTACCGAAGAATCCCTCGAGGAGGAGGCCAACAGAGAGGCCGTCCGAGAGGAGCTCGATCTGGTCGAAGAAATCCGAACGGGTGCCGCTCTGCGCGAAGCTTCGCTCAAAAAAATGGCTCTAAGACATGACACAAAGGTCATCAGACGAGAATTTGAAGTGGACAATCTAGTTCTCAAAAGAAACCACAAAGATTCTCGCGAAGGCAAGCTAGCCGCGAACTGGGAAGGCCCCTATCGCGTCCGAGCGAAAACCGAAAACGGGGCATACTGCTTAGAAAATCTACAAGGAGAAGAACTCGCTCGACCTTTGAACGCTGAAAAACTCAAGCAGTACTACAGCTAAGAGGTAGAAACGCTCGGAACATAGCTGCGGCACGGGTACACGCCTAGCACATCATAATGAAACAAAATGACAGCAGCCCGCTCCCTTAATCGAGCGGACTCCTTGTCCTTCGGGGAGCACGAATATCGAGCACCCCCATCGTAAGAAAGTACCACGACGGCAGAACACCCTGCTCGCGAAGGGATCGTTCACGCCATGAGACTCGGACCTCAACACAACGAGGCTTGAGACTCACCCCCGCCAGGTACGTGTCCCCGGCTGTCGACCATAGTTCCACACACTTGGCGACCAACACATTCTAATCGAGCAAATCGCCTAACTAATGAATACGGTAGCAAAACTACGGCAATAACACTTTATTCATTAATCAAGTGAATTACAAAATACAAGCGAAAGTAAAAACAAATAAAGATGCATTATTCTGCCCGACGCATGAACTCCTCCGAGTGAAGATACTGAAACCAGTCCTCATCCCACTCCGTCTCAGAGCCATCAGCGTTGGTCACAACCCTCACACCTAAGGACTAAGCCTGCGCGTTCGAACCACGAGCCCCTTGAGAGCGAAATGGACCCAGCAAAGACTTTCTTCTTCTTCGCTTCCTTGACTCCGCGAGAGCAAGAAACCTTGGAAACCTTCTTCCCCTCAGCGCCTCCCATTCCTGCAAAAAAGTGAAGAAGAAGAAGAGGTCCGAAAGACCTCCCTTTATAGGAAAAAGAAAGGGAATAAAGGCGCCTGGGAACCGACAAAAGCATTAAATAACCACAGGACCCTTGGAAAGCAGTGCGCATGCCGCCCAAGGAGTCAAAACGCATGCGCATAGACTTCAAAAAACGAGGCAAACAGAAACGTTAAAGATAAAGTAAAGCGAATTCAAATTAAAAAACATCGAGCAGACAGCCCAAAAATGTGCCCGACTAACGACCATGAAGGCCGAGGCGGTAAAATATCTTTACAAAGCAAAAACGGGGGATATTTCCCCCGGAATACAACAAAAATCACAAATGGCACGCAGGCCAAACTCTTAACACAAACCTCAAAAACCTTCCTCCATTCGGGTCTCCTCGACCTCCTGAGCTGCAAATTCCTCCCTGTCGGTCGTGAGTTCTGGGGAAACGATTCGGTCGCCCTCCACTCGATGATAAGGAATGGTATCCTCGGTTGCCAAATCCACTCCGGGATTCTTCAGCTTGAGCTAGGCCACAGTGGAATTATAGGTATCCTCAGCAGCAGCCACACAATCTTCACCCAGAACCCGTATGTACTGAATCAGATCCGCCCGGGTCAAGAGAGCCTTCTCCTCCTCAGTCTCGTCCTCAGCAGGGGCCAAAGACCGACGAAGAGAAGCCTCCCTAACCGAGAAAGACAACATCACTCCGTAAAGGGTCTGGTAGAGCAGAGTGTACTACCTCTACACGTCAGCCAGGGCATCCTCTTTGGCGCTCAAACTAGCCCTCATATCCGCCAGCTCCTAATCGCGGGCCTTCAGCTCCTCCTGCGCCCCCTCCAAGGCATCCGCCTTGCTTTTGCAATCCTCCTCGAGCCTCTTCACGGCCTCCGCAGATAGGGGCTCTGAAAGGGCATACAAAGAAGCCAACTCGAGGACCCTAACGACGACGGCCGCGTCCTGCACCAAAAACCTCTGACGGATAGACGGTTCCAGACCTTCAATATGGAGAGACTCTGCTCGGAGAATGGTAAGAGAAGGCCCACCCTCAAAGAACCGAGGCTGAAGAAAACACGAAGGCAAGGTAAAGGGACCACCTGTCTCCTCCTGAGTTAAATCCATGGCGTCAACCCTAGGCCGCTTATGACGGACCAGGGCGTCCGGATCTGGCTGCTAACGTAGGGGGGAAGGATGAACGACAGCATGCCTCGGAGAATCCCCCTGGTCAAAAGCACGAAAGGGAGATCCAACAGCCACTAGAGAGGAGGAGGAAGTGCCAGAGCCAGTCGTCGGGGTACTTTGCACAGTTTCCAGTCGAGGACCAGCACTCTTCTTAATCACCACCTTAGCCTTGCTCGCGTGCTTGAGCATCCTGTCGTGACGCTCCCGATCCATAGATTCTGGCAAACAAACAAACACACAAGAGTCAGCTCGTCATAATGAATAGAATACACACATAAAGTAAAAATGACAACGGGCAGATACCAAGGTAAGCAAAGGCGCCCTCGTCCGTCCCACTCGCCAACAGGTCTTTGATGCTAATGAGACGGGGCTCTATAACACGCTCCCCGCCACCATCAACTACAGGCTTCCCTGATCGATCCAACTTCGCGACCAAAGGGAGGCCCTGCACAAATCCCTGAAGAACGGCATAATCAGCCCGTCCGTCCTCGTCCAGATCCCCGACCCTGGTGAGCTATTGATCGGTTCCATATGTAAAATGGTCTCGCGACCAGAAGAACCTAAACTTCGGTTTTCTAGCAGTAACGGGCTCCTTATATCATTGAGGACCGGACGACCGTGCACGTCCAGGGTCGGTAACCGAGAGAAAACGGAGTCACGAGCCTCCTTGGACTGGGGACGAATAAGATAGAAGCGCGTTTTATAATTCTTCAGAGAGCCAGAATAGGACTTGAAGATCTTCTTCGTCTGTTTCAGGGACACCCAGCCGAATCGACCATCAACAACCTTTCGTTGCATGCAAAAGCAATAGAAAAATAACGGAATGGTCGCAGCTATCTTCAAATACGAGCAAGTCAGCTCGAATGCCCGGATGAACGCAATCGCGTTAGGGTGAAGTTGACCGGGCGCCACCTCCAGGTGGTTGAACACAGCGATCTGGAATTCAGTAAAAGGCACCCGAAAACCCATCTCCTGAAACACCACTTCGTACATGGGAATCAGATCAGGGGCATATACATCACACACCCGGTCTTCTTCCCCGGGGACAAGTACAGACCACCCATTCTTATTCACGTCCCCCTCGAGATCCACATGGCCCCCGATCTCCAAGAAAATATCTGATAGGCCCTCGACGAAATAAATCTCGGTCTCGAGCGCCTCCTTCAGCACCCATGAGTTCGGGGAGACCCCCCGTTGGGCCGGGGGCGTCGCTGACGACTAGCCCGAAGTTGAAGGATGTCCTGGATTGGTCATAATCACCTAAAAAGCAGGGGAGAATTGTGAATTCGACAGTACAATCAAATCCACCCTTCCACCACTGTTCAAAGTGAAAGGGCGCGCAAACGATCAGAGGACGAAAGATCCCCGACCATGCCCCTCCCCGAGGAATCGTTCGTTGAACAGAGAGTCACTCACGCTAACTCAGGCTAAACATGCACACTACGCCGAGGGCAACATTTTCTAAAGAAAACCTAAAAGCGCACTAAAGGAAACACGAAATCCCTAAAAACAATCGGTGAAGCAGAATCTAAATTCACAACAAACAGCCGAACATTTCACAACTGTCAACGGCGGAGAAACCAATCTTCTCCACCATCTACCACCAACAAAACCACTGAACTCACGTCTAAAGTCATGCTAAAAGTTCTACCCTAACCACATTCCATACGTCCCTAAACAGTCAGAAGGAAAAAATAAAGAACGAAACGAAAGCGTGAACTTATGATTGAGATTCTGATGAAGAAGACGACTGTTGATGATGAAACGTCACAGCGGAAGGCGTGGTCGGCGACGGGAGAAGAAAGCACAGAGAACAAGTTTTAATAGTTTGAAAAAGAAGACAATCCAAGGTATTTATAGGCGCCTAAGAGACATCACGCGCGCCGCACGTGACCCTTGGGAATGGAAGGGTCATCATTAACCCTAGGAGCCTACGGCTAGACTAGCCATCATCATGCATTAAATACGACACGTATCCCAAACTGCTAACTCCCAAGCGACACGCCTCCTAGCTCCTGGCCTAGCTGTCCCTCTCCCCGTAGTTTCAGGGCAAATCTCCTCGGAGGCATCAGATCCACCTCCCCGGCAGAGCTCCTCTGCCCAGCTTCCTCAAAGTCGTCACTCCCACGGTCGGAAGCAACGACTTGGGGGCTCCTGTTCTGGACCGGCCCAATTATTCCAATTGGGCCAATCCACTCTTCGGCCCTAGGCACTCTGGTCCATACACGCGACAGCCTTCCCTGGCCCGCTCTGGGAAAACACAAGACACAACCGAGCACGCTAAAGCCTCGTGCTCGGCAACGGCTAGTTCCCGCGTTTCCTGGCCTAGCGCCTCGCATGGGTCCTCAAAAGGTGGAGTCCTTTTCCATAGAACGACTCTATTAATAGACCTCTAAACCTAGAGGGCAAGGTAATCACTTTCTTACCCAAAATCTCTCACTTTTCTGTTGTACCTTGTTGTCCAAACACTTACTTTGGCATCGGAGTGCCTTGCAGGTATGATTGGTAAAATAGCAAGTGTACTATTTTGCCTATGTAGTAGTAATGGGAAAATCCCAAGTATCGAATCTCAAGGACTGCTTGACGATATAGAGTTTTATCAGTATTTCAATTAAACAAAAGTTAAAAAGGTTGTTTTGGTTGGTTTTGCAAATAATGTAAATAAGCAGAATATTGAAACGATGAACAGAGATGAGTAGGTTGCTAGGGGCCGGTGAATGATTCTTCATGTAACAACTATCCTTCTCAATACAATAACATAGTTTCACAATTGGTTACCGGTTCTCAAGAATATCTAATCCTAAGGCCTTAGTGAAAAGATCTTTGACGTCACAACCTAATTACTATGTCCATAGATAATTATAATTATGATCAAGCATTCCAATACCAAGAATTTCCGGTTAAGATAAAATATCCCTAGTCCTAGGTGATAATTATTATCCTATGTTCTTACTCATGTCAATGAACAATTGCTGTCCAGCTAAATTCATTCATACAATTTCATTATCCGTTTGTCCGACGGTTAAGGCATAAAGAACAGATGTAAAACAAACCAATCATATGAAAACCAAATTGTTATTGCATCAAAGAAATAAAGTTATCACATTCAGAATCAAGATCACCCCCCTAGCAATGGGGGGTTTAGCTACTCATAACAATAATAAAAATCATAGTTTGAATTGTAGACATTACAGATAAACAAAGGGAATCAGATCTTCAATCGCGAATGCTCATGGAAATCTTCATTCCTTGCTTAGAATCTGAATTCTCCAGCTTCTCCAATGTATTTTCGCACCCAAAACTCTCCAACCCTTGTCCAAACGCAATCTGGTTCTTTTATTACTGTCATTCTGGACTTTTCAGCAAAACAGGCCCAAAAATCACGTGCACACGCGTGTGGGAACGCGTCTGGTGCTGTGACACGCGTCCTGGGACGCGTTTGGGCAGAGGGGAAGTTTTCTTTGCAATTCTGGCAGCTGGGACGCGTGTGGGCACGCGTCTGGTAGTCTGGGACGCGTCTGGACACGCGTGTGGGCTCAGGAAACGCATCCAGGGACGCGTGTGGGCAGGAGGTGCATTTTTCTCTTGCTGGACGCGTGTGGGCACGCGTGTGGACCTAGGAAACGCGTCTTGGGACGCGTGTGACCAACATGTGTGCTTTTCTTCAGTTTCTTCACTTTTTTCACTGATTTTCTCCACTTCATTCATTTGAGTCTGCAAACACTTAAACACAAAACCAAAGCATAAAATGACGAATAATGAATTAAAACATAAAATAAAATACTTCAAAGACAACTAAAAATAGCGGTAAAAATACGTGTGAAAACCACTGATCAAACTCCCCCAAACTTAAACCGTTGCTTGACCTCAAGCGACAATTACAAGAGTTAATGACCTTCAAGGCACATCGGTATTCATACGTGAGATATCCAGTTTTATTGATCAAGAAACAGTTGGCCCGGCATTCACATGACGCGACGAGTTTCTGATCCCACTTTAAACCTTAAGCTCCCCTTTTAGATACCTCTCCAACTATGCTTTGCACTTAAGTCTCTTTCCGATTTTCCTCCTCTTTCATTCGGACAATCACATTACGGCACTGTATTTCTCATAATAATCATCACATGCATGAGACAGATCAAGACTTTATATTTTCTTTTTCTGGCACCAAACGAGCAGCATTTGCTACTTTCTTATTACCGATGAAATTTTCAAACTTTACAGTTGTATATTGTCCTTTTGGACGACGTTTGGGGATCAACCTCCTTTGGGCTGAATAACCGGGTAAGGGTTACCCAACTTAGCGAGCCGATTGCCTTTTACCGCCTTTTCATCATTTGGTGCCAACCTTATATCCTTTATTTTTTTTCAACCAATCATCATGCATGTGAATCTGAATTATGCCAGACTGTATCAATAAACTACTCGAGGAGTACTTCTCAGGATACAAGTACTATGGTGCAAATCTACACGTTGGACTCGTATTTCATTTAAGGAACCAAGGGTGTTTAACCAAACCTCTTCTTGTCACATTATTCCGAACTTCCTGTCCTCAAACAATCCTCCCTTCATCTCTATATACTATTCCCGGTAGCTCTTTAAGATCAAAACTCTTCAAAATTTAAAAATTTCGGTTAAAATTTGGGAGAATGATTTTGTAAGTCTTACACATATTATAGCAGCAATATAAATTAAAATGCAAAGAGTAAAACCTCCCCCAAACTTGAACAAAACATTGACCTCAATGTTTTAGAACAAGCCCGAGAGAGGTGACTCACAGAGGGTAATGCATTCCATAGCTTCCACTTGAAATGCCCCTTTTATTTCCTGAAAATAAAACTAACAAACAGAGAAATTAATTATTAAAACTGTGGGTTGCCTCCCACGAAGCGCTTCGTTTAACGTCGCATGGCTCGACGGTCCATTACCCTTTATTATGGAGGGTATTTTCTATTCCACACCTGGTTGCTTTTCACCTCCGCAACCAAAAACTCAAGAAGATGAAAGGCATGGACAACTTTTCTCTTCAATTCACTTACCACATTCTTCTTGACTTTCTTAGCCTTCTTCGGACTTTTGATAGCTTCATGAGTTGTTTCTACCCGAGATGCTATGCTTGAAACTTTTTCTTGGAGCTGCTCAGGCTTTTTGTCTTTTTTCTCACTTTCTGTAATACCACCAGAATTTTGATCATTTACAACCGCCCTATGTTTCTTAACTCCTAACATCTTCAAGGTTACTTCTTCATCAAAAGATCTCAGCGTTAGTGTCCCCTTTTCAATGTCGAGGTTGCAGCGGCCTGTCGACAAAAATGGCCTCCCAAGAAGGATAGGAGTTTCTTCGTCTTCCGGAATGTCCATGATGTGGAAGTCCACGGGGAATACAAACTTATCCACTTCCACCAATACATCTTCTGCTACCCCATATGATTTCTTAATGGTGTGGTCGGCGAACCTTAACTGTGTCTTACTATCACTAATCTTTTGCAACTCAAGCTTTTTAAAAATTGACAAAGGCATTAAACTCACACTAGAACCAGAATCGAGGAGTACCTTTTTAAAAGTTATGTTATTGATAGTGCATGGTATTGCCACCGCTCCCGGGTCTTTCCTCTTTATTGGGATCTTTCTTGCTGACGAGACTAAACCGCACTTCTCAGTTGCAATCTTTTGTTCTCCTTCCACTGATCTCTTTTTCGCCATCACCTCCTTCATAAATTTCCTATACAAGGGCATGTGCTCAAGTGCTTCGAAGAATGGTAGATTTACCTCTAACTTTTTGAACAAGGCAGTGAACTTCTCAAAATCTTTCTCTTTTGACTTCTTCTTTGTCACTCTGGAAGGGAAAGGTAGTTTGATCACCGGTTCAACATCTTTCTTATTTTTTTCTTCAACTGGTTTAACCGGTGGTATCACAACTTCTGGTTCTTTCGGATTTTCTCTTATTTCCAAATCCACCTCTATTACCATAGGGTCATCTATTTCCTCTTTTTCTTTTTCAGATTCAGCCACTCTTTTGCTCCTTGTTGTAACTGCATTAATCTTCTCTTGGTCTTTCGGATTTTTCACAGTTGAACTCGGAAAGTTACCTTGTGCCTGTAGAGTGAGGTGCTGTGCTATTTGACCCACCTGAACTTCTAGATTTTTGATTGAAGCTGTGGTGTTCCTATGGTTGTTTCTTGTCTCTTCTTGAAATTGAGAGCATTGTCCAACCAATCTCTCGATAGCTACTTCCCACTCCGCTTTCTGAGGGCCTTGTTGTTGTTGTTGATCTTTCCAAGCGAAGTTGGGATGATTCTTCCACCCAGGATTATAGGTGTTGGAATAAGGATTATTTTGCCTCAAGAATTTGATTTCTTCAATTTGCTTGGGAGTCGCAACGCAACAAACAGTTTGATGAGGACCACTGTAAATTTCACAGATTACAGGTTGAGCTTATTGCACTTGAGCCACCTGTTGTGTACCTATATTCATAGCCTTCAATCTTTTTTCAACTTCAGCTGATATCGCATCTTCAACTCGGATTTTTGAGGTTTCCAGCTTAAGATCAATGATTCCTTCTGGTTTGCTAGCACACCTATCATACAACTCCAAATGCTCATTTGCAGCTATTGCTTCAATGATTTTTGTGATGCCGGAGGCTGTTGTGAAATTTGTTGAGCCTCCAACTGCTGTATCAATCAACTGCTTTGTTTTCATTCTGAGTCCATTAACAAATACTTGCATCTGTTCAGTCTTGTCCATATTATGAGTGGGACATGCTACGAGAATTCTTTTGAATCTTTTGTAAGCATCTCCTAAGGGCTCACCCTCCTTCTGCTTGAAGTTCAAAATGTCATACCTCTTTCTTATAAAGACCGAGGCGGGGAAATACTCATTCAAGAAAGCCTTCTCCATCTCTTCCCATGATGTGATACTGCCTGCTGGAAGAGAATAGAACCACTCTTCTGCTTCTTCGGCTAATGTGAACGGGAACATTCTCAGCTTCTTCGCTTCTTCTGTATGCCCTTCAATTTTTAAAGTGGTGCTCATGGTCAGAAATCTCTGTAGGTGCTTGTTTGCATCTTCATTAACCTTTCCGGTGTAAGGTTTTCTTTCCAGCTGATTTATTGTGCTCGGATGCAATTGAAAATTTGTCGCATTTACCGGTTGGTTGACAATTGTGAGTCTTCCTCCCGGGTTGTTTGCAACACCGTAGTCACCAAGGAGCCTCTCAGGAGGAGGAGGATTTTCACCCATGGTTTCTTCTTCACTTTCAGACTCTGAATCGAAATGAACTGACACAATTTCCTCTTCAGGTTCCAGATTAGCCAACCGAGCTTGTCTACGCCTTGCGTGCAAAGTTCTTTCAATTTCTGCGTCAAAAAGAAATTCAGCTGAGGCCTTACCTCGCATACACAGATTAGATAAATGTGAGAATTAGGAAAAATAAATAGTGCAGAAAATAAAATTTTAGTCGCAGAGCAACAAAATTCTAATTGAAATAAATCTAGAACTCTATAATCTTTGGCAGTCCCCGGCAACGGCGCCAAAAACTTGATCGGTAAAATAGCAAGTGTACTATTTTGCCTATGTAGTAGTAATGGGAAAATCCCAAGTATCGAATCTCAAGGACTGCTTGACGATATAGAGTTTTATCAGTATTTCAATTAAACAAAAGTTCAAAAGGTTGTTTTGGTTGGTTTTGCAAATAATGTAAATAAGCAGAATATTAAAACGATGAACAGAGATGAGTAGGTTGCTAGGGGCCGGTGAATGATTCTTCATGTAACAACTATCCTTCTCAATACAATAACATAGTTTCACAATTGGTTACCGGTTCTCAAGAATATCTAATCCTAAGGCCTTAGTGAAAAGATCTTTGACGTCACAACCTAATTACTATGTCCATAGATAATTATAATTATGATCAAGCATTCCAATACCAAGAATTTCCGGTTAAGATATAATATCCCTAGTCCTAGGTGATAATTATTATCCTATGTTCTTACTCATGTCAATGAACAATTGCTGTCCAGCTAAATTCATTCATACAATTTCATTATCCGTTTGTCCGACGGTTAAGGCATAAAGAACAGATGTAAAATAAACCAATTATATGAAAACCAAATTGTTATTGCATCAAAGAAATAAAGTTATCACATTCAGAATCAAGATCACCCCCCTAGCAATGGGGGGTTTAGCTACTCATAACAATAATAAAAATCATAGTTTGAATTGTAGACATTACAGATAAACAAAGGGAATCAGATCTTCAATCGCGAATGCTCATGGAAATCTTCATTCCTTGCTTAGAATCTGAATTCTCCAGCTTCTCCAATGTATTTTCGCACCCAAAACTCTCCAACCCTTGTCCAAACGCAATCTGGTTCTTTTATTACTGTCATTCTGGGCTTTTCAGCAAAACAGGCCCAAAAATCACGTGTACACGCGTGTGGGAACGCGTCTGGTGCTGTGACACGCGTCCTGGGACGCGTTTGGGCAGAGGGGAAGTTTTCTTTGCAATTCTGGCAGCTGGGACGCGTCTGGACACTCGTGTGGGCTCAGGAAACGCGTCCAGGGACGCGTGTGGGCAGGAGGTGCATTTTTCTCTTGCTGGACGCGTGTGGGCACGCGTGTGGACCTAGGAAACGCGTCTTGGGACGCGTGTGATCAGCATGTGTGCTTTTCTTCAGTTTCTTCACTTTTTTCACTGATTTTCTCCACTTCATTCATCTGAGTCTGCAAACACTTAAACACAAAACCAAAGCATAAAATGACGAATAATGAATTAAAACATAAAATAAAATACTTCAAAGACAACTAAAAATAGCGGTAAAAATACGTGTGAAAACCACTGATCAAGGTACAACCACATTTTTCTCCTCCAACTGTCCTGGAATTCAAGCTTCACCGTTGATGGCCACCTGTTCTGCTCGGAAAGATCAGAAATAAATGTAAAACTTATAATAATGATAAAAAACTTATTTTATATAAATAGTCTTAATTATTGAATGACTAATAAGATTTTTTTTCTAAAAATAGATACAATTCCTAATACGATATGTAAAATTTTAAAGATTTAAATACTTTTATGCAACCAATTGCTACTTGGTTTAGTGATGATTGACACTGGACTTAGTAGGGAGTACTACGGATCGATTCCGCGCAGCTGGAACCACTTGATGCCAGAACTGACCCCGAACCGGACTAAACTGAGGGTGATAAACCAAAAAAAAAACTTTTATGCGTTGAAATATTTCAACCTTTAATTTTTTAAAATAAATATTAAAAAAGGTCGATCTAAAATTATTCCTCAACTATTGTCTATATATAAGGTCTTTGATTCACATAAGTAGCATGTGTTGTTTAAACAAAATGAGGAGATAAAAGAGTTATGTGATTGTGTCATATAACTACTTTTATTTATAAATATCAAATAAAATTACCAATAGAGATTAAGAACATACTATGTAGTGTCGAGTGTGTTGCAATGGTAGCAAAGGGATACATTGCGATATTCTCTATTAACGATGATTTCATTACGAAAGTGAAGGGAAGAGATAATGAAAAAAATTAAAATTAAAATTTATTATCTGTTTCTTTCATTTCTTTTATGGAACCTTCAACAGTATTTATATTGTTGTGCTTGGTTGATATTATTTACAAAAGTGAGATATCAAAGATAAAAATTGCAAATATGAAACTTTTATGGTATTTGACAACTGGAATTCTAGGGCGAGGTTTTCTAATATTTATTATTTCATGAATTCAGTTTTTGTTTTGTTGTTTTTTGCTAAATGACTATGAATCCCTTCAACTTATTATTGCCCTTAATTACAAATATTTTACTTCGTTGAAATGCATATGCTCTTAAGCAAATGTATTTTTTTTAATATAAACTATTACATATAATTGATTTTACTCTAGTTGGTTCAAGGGTTTTACCTCCGTTTATTGGCCATGGTAGATAAGGGGATGTGTTGATGTGCATAAGGTATATCCTTATGCACGGTGCATAAATACTCAAATATTGTTTATATTACTCAAAGTATTATATTTATTACTCAAAATAATATACAGATTACTCAAAATAGTATAAATATTACTCATAACAATGAATATATTACTCAAAATAGTTAAAATTTGATATTACTTTGAATGGTGTAAATATTACTCAGAATAGTGTACTCATTACTCACAATTAATAATTACTCATAATTAATAGATGTGTACAAATAATGCATATATTATTCATGAATTATGATATCATTACTCGTTTCTAACTAAAATGTTACTCGGAATAATTTAAATATTACTCGTATGAGACTTATGCACCGTGCATAAGGATATACCTTATGCACATCAACCTGACCCGTAGATAAGGGTATCATTGAAAATGCGCCTTAATTTAAAAATTAAAATTAATTAGTTTAGTTGATTGAAAAATATATTTTAAAAATTATGCCAACTTAAAAAACAAGTTATGAGATAATCAAAATAAAATAAAATAACTAGTTTTTCAAAAATGAGAAAAAAAAATAAAAGTAATTTTTTTTTGAGATAATCAAAATAATAAATTAATTTGCATGAAAATTTTGTTAAATTAAAAAGTGAAACTAATTTAGAAAATAGAAAATAAAATAATATAAAAAATTAAGTGTATAATGTATATAGTATATTTAGAAATTTATGTCACATACAAAACTAAACATTTTGACTATTTTGGTTTGAAAATAAATATAAAACTTATAGTCTTAATTATTGAATGACTAATAAGATTTTTTTCTTTGATAGATACGATTCCTAACAAGATATGTAAAATTTTAAAGATTTAAATATTTTTATGCCTTTAAATATCTCAACTTTTAATTTTTTTTAATAAATATAAAACAAAATGAAGTTTCAGACTAACTTTTAACCAAATAGCGAACAAGGTTTGAAGTGGTTACGCTCCAAACCAAACAAAGATTTTACACAAACTGATTTCGAACCAAGATGAAGTTTTAAATTAGCTATCCTTCGAAATGAACCGAGTAATTACACAGCATGACCAAAAACCAAACTGGGATTTTATCGGGTTGATCTCAAACCTATTGATTTTTTACACCAGGATGAACTCAAAAACAGAGTAAGATTTTAACCGAGCTTAGCTCAAGAACCGTTATATAAACTTTCACTAGTTGATCTTCTAGAATCAAAAGAGATATTTTTATTCAATGGTGAGGTTCGCGAACTGAACAAAGACTAAGACAACCCCCCAAGTACAAACAAGATCTTTTTAAATGGCTTAGCTCCCAACAAAAATAACAACTTCCTAAGAAGAATTATTTACTCAAGAGAAAAAATTACTCTTGGTAAATTAACAATTTTCCCTCACCCATAACAATATTCCTCACTAGACTAAAAAACATTATCTAAGAACTATGGCTAAAATACATAAGAAATCATGAGAGATTTAGAGAGGTGATGGGAGAAATGAAAAATGAGGTGTTTCGCATTTTGTGGATGTAAAATGCAGGGGTGGCAAAACGGGCCCGGCGCGCGGGGAAAGCTCGTTTTACCCGCACTTTTTCGCGGGGCGGGGCAAGGTTTTAGGCCTGCTCTCTTTAATGTGCCCGCCCCGCCCCGCCCCGTTTTTTGTGGGCTTTTGCGGGCATTTCTTTTTTTATAGAATTTTACTATTTTTAGGCCTAAAAAGCCGAATGCCCGCGGGCTTTCTCCGCCTCACCCTCACTTTTTTGCGAGGCGGGGCAAGGTTTTAGACCCGCACTCTTAAAAAAATCCGCACCGCCCCGCTCCGTTTTTTCGCGGGCTTTTGCGGGGCGGGCCTAAACGGGGCGGGCATGCCCGTTTGCCACCCCTAGTAAAATGTGAGTAATTTCTATTTTATATATTTGAACATTTCATCTCCTTTTTTATCCTCATATCAAAGATAATTCTTTTTTATGCGTATGGTAATTCATGACAAGAACAAGTTTCCTTTGGTTGATGGAATACTTGAAATTCTTGGTGATGTGATTTCATTGAAAATTTATGGAAATGGTGCAATAAACTAGTTCAATCTAAAATAATAAACTAGAATAATAGAAGTGGTTTAAATGTGTTGCTACGAAAAATACACAAGTTTTAAAAATAAAGGACGATATTATCCTATTTTTAACTATTTTATTAACTACCTTTTAATAATAAAAATTATAAGATTTTATTACTAGATTCTTTAATCTCACTTAACCAAAATTTGGTTGTCAGTAGTTTTATTTTAGTCATGAGACTTTATTTTTTCCTCTATTTCATTTTTATTTACTAAAAAATTAGACTTCATAATAACTGATTCTTTACCTTTATATCATTTTAGTGATACACATAATATTATATAAATATTTAGATAAATGGCTATCTAAACAAAGTTATTGGTTTATTTACAACTAGTATTATATAATTATAATAAACGACATGGTCGTATCAAAACAAAGTTTTTGGTTCATTTATAATATCTCATATTTAAATAAATAACACTTATAGTATATTACATTTTATACATATACACAAATATTTATGGTAATATCTCGCCGATGTTTATATATTTATTCAGTAATTTCTTACCACTTGTATTTTGACTCAATCCATTCATTGATTTTTCTTCTCCTATCATAGAGACTCAATTAGTTTTGTTCTACTTGTAATTTCTATTTTATATATTTGAACATTTCATCTCCTTTTTTATCCTCATATCAAAGATAATTCTTTTTTATGCGTATGGTAATTCATGACAAGAACAAGTTTCCTTTGGTTGATGGAATACTTGAAATTCTTGGTGATGTGATTTCATTGAAAATTTATGGAAATGGTGCAATAAACTAGTTCAATCTAAAATAATAAACTAGAATAATAGAAGTGGTTTAAATGTGTTGCTACGAAAAATACACAAGTTTTAAAAATAAAGGACGATATTATCCTATTTTTAACTATGTTTATTAACTACCTTTTAATAATAACAATTATAAGATTTTATTACTAGATTCTTTAACCTCACTTAACAAAAATTTGGTTGTCAGTAGTTTTATTTTAGTCATGAGACTTTATTTTTTCCTCTGTTTCATTTTTATTTACTTAAAAATTAGACTTCATAATAACTGATTCTTTACCTTTATATCATTTTAGTGATACACATAATATTATATAAATATTTAGATAAATGGCTATCTAAACAAAGTTATTGGTTTAGATTTCTTGGAATGGAATTGTTTCCAGAAACCAAGGGCAAGAGTGGAAAGTCTGCGGCTTATGTTAAGTAAGGATGAATTCAACAGATATGAGGTACGATGAATATCCAACTAGGTATGGATTGCCATCAGATCCAAAGCTATAGGCTTAGTATGATAAGTAGAGGTTGGGGACCTCGAAAGAGATGTGTTATGTGAGATCTAAGGTTTTCAACCGGGGACGGTAGAGTACAAGTTTATTAGCAGATTGTGTTTCTTGGATGGAATGAAACTCAGGTAGAGTCGTAAAGTTATCTTAAGGAGGAATGTAAAGACATCTCATTCCCTCGTTGAATGGAGATGTCAGGATGTTGTTGTCTTGGTGAACGGAAAGAATTCGAGGACGAATTCTATTTAAGGGGGGGAGAATGTAATACTCCGATTCTCCGACACTGTTAATTATCATTTAATTGGCTATTTGGTAATTAGAGTGCACATTTATTCTTATTTCATATTAATCTAAGAATGGTTATGAGTGAGTTGGTAGAGTAGTTGGAAATAAAAGAGATTGGTTAGAAACTAACCAAATGGCATTATGGTGAATAAAACTTAGTTGGAGGATAAAATGGACTTTAAGTATTGCTTGCATGGACATAAGGGCATGTTTGGGTGATAGTGGTGATGCAAATCAGAATTTTGTGAGAGAAAGACTTGGAAACAAAGAGAAGGAGGAAGAACTTATGTTCAACAAAGTCATTTTCGCAACAAGGTGCAGCTCCCACTAAAAAGGTAATATCTCTCTGCTCGTAACTCCGATTGAGCTGATTCTGGTCCCGTTGGAAAGCTTACGAATTTCTCTACAATTTGCATATATGGGTCGCCTCTTGCATGTTCTTTATCATGGAGAAAAACGCGTTTGAAGTAGAGGGTTTGATGCTGATTTTTAGGGAAGACATGCATGCGGGTTTGACAACATTGGAGGTAGAGTTTTGATCAAAGGAGAACCTTGAGAGCTCAATCATCATCCTTTTAACTTCTACTACTCAGGATCTTCTTGGGATAAGGTGAGTTCCATTAGATAGAACTTGGGTAGGAATGGGAATTTCTTGCATGTTGAATGGGTTAGTGAGATTATACCTGCTATATGTCAGTGTTTGGATACTTGTTATAGTATGCCTAATTAATTGTTGAAAATGTGTTCTTATGAGGTCCTTGCAGGTTCTAGTAAGTTGATACATGTTAGGGCTTGATTTGGGATGGTTTGAGATGCAAAGAATGGCTGTTAGAACCCAAAATTCGTATTCTGCACTGTCAGGTTCGCTACAGCGAACTCTGTGTTCGCTGCAGCGAATGTCTGCAGACTGCACTTTTGTGTTTCACTAAAACGACCATAACTTGAGTTCTACAACTCGAAACGGAGCGCCGTCAGAAGCGTTGGAAAGGTCTTTTAGTGCTCTATGTGATATTGCTTAGAAAACATGAATTTGATGCAGACATAAATTATGGCACATGATTAGGTGTTGTTTGGTTTTAGAATAAGCACAATTTAGCCTTGAGTTTATGTCAATGAGATGTTATCCTTGGGTTGAACTTAGACTAGGATGTTATCCTAACTATTAGGTTGTATAATGTTATCCTAAATGAGTGTATGCATGTTTACTATAGCTTATTATTCGATCATCAATGGCTGCATGTAGAAATTTGGGGCTTGGGGACCCCAAATGCGTTTCTGCATTTTGCTGATTTTGCAGAGTTCGCTGCAGCGAACTTTCATTCGCTGTAGCGAATGGTTCGCTGTAGCGAATGGTGTAGCGAATAAACCTGGGAGCTGAATTGATTTATTCGCTGTAGCGAACTTTCCTTCGCTGTAGCGAATCGGGGCTTCGCTGGAGTTCGCTGTAGCGAACTGACCTGGATTTGAAGAAGTTTAGCTTCTGTTTGAGTTCGCTGTAGCGAACAGAAGTTCGCTGTAGCGAACTAGTCTGGTACAGAATTGATATTTCTCCCATTTGAGTGCAGTTTCGCTTCGTATCGGAATCGAAGGCCTCTTATGACTTGTATGATATGCCAGTACTTGTTTTAAGTGTATGAGACTATGATATGATCATCATCTTACTTGTATGCATGTATATTTGAGATATGCAATTGTTGATTGTGTTATGATGTGATCATTGTTATTCTCGTTCGTTCCGGTTGAACGTTCGGAGACGCTTTGCCTGTGTGGCTTGATTGTGTTGTGGTATGCTTGAATCGGAGTGGGCCTAGGCTATTAGGGGGTAAACCACATAGAACACTTGGTACCGTTGCGATGTGCTTGTGTGGGCCGTACGGGGGCACTTCCACACTTGCAGTACACATCAGCGTTCTCGGTATGTTCTACACACCTGAGCTACCATTGCAATGTGCATGTGGAGGTCTTATAGGGCGTTTCTCCACTAGCGGTTACATATCGGCGTGCTTGGTATGGTGGAGAAGTAATGCCATGTAGGCAACATTACTTTCGATTCGCCTCTAGTGATGCCACGTAGGCAAGATCACTAGGCTTTCGCCCGGTGGGCTCGTGTTGTCAAGATGGCGTTTTGTACTGAGCTGGCTGGGTCCCTCACACGTGTGTTTTGATGGTTGATGAGGCTGTGACGCCACATAGGCAAAGTCACCGCGGTAACTCGTCACGAACGGTGTACCACATAGGACTCGTTTGTTCCATCTTTCCGTGTGTCGGTACAAGTCTCTTGATGCGATGCACGGGTGTAACTCACCGAGGGTGTGGATTGCGTAGCCTAATGAGCGGGCTGTAACTTACTCCTGGATTCCTCGTACATGGGTACGGGTTTGCATACGGTGGTTTTGACTATATGGTTATCTTTGTGGCCACATTGGATAGTTATGGGACTTCCAATGGTGGTGTACCTTGTTTGTACTTGTACCTAGCCGTGAGGAAAACCCGGATTCTCGGTGAATCCGTTTGATTGCATGCACCTTGTAGAACCGAGTGAACCCATAAGATAGGGGAACTCACTGAGATTTAGTAATCTCACCCCAATCCTCTTAATTTTTCAGGAACAGGTTAGAAGTTAACTGATTGCTTGAAGGATTGCTTGAAGACTGTGGACAAGTAAATGGCAGGAAGACCTCGTCAGATGTTATCTTTCCGCTGTGTATTATTGAAGACAAGTTGATTATATACATTAGTAGGGAAACTTGAATTGTATATGATTTTAAATTCTTGTCTTTTTCGCTTATGCATGTTTCTTGTACCATTTATAACATCACTGCATATTATTCTAGACATATATGTACGGGGTGTTACAGTTGGTATCAGAACCTGGTCGATTCTTGTCCCTGCCATGAGACATCACTAGCAATTCTCTTCTCCCTCACATGTGTGTGTTGCTCGCCCGATTCTTACTATCGTAGTATCCACTCGTTGAGCCTGGCCAGCTCACTGACTGTATATGCGATAGATGAGATCATGGTGGAGCCACCACGAGGACGCGTAAGGCCCGAAGCGACTCGAGCTGAAGTAGTAGAGGCCAATTGAGTAGGAGGAATGCTGAGATTGTCCTCCATAAGAGGAGTGTTTGTCGAGGAATCCTGGACAACCCAACTATCGTAGTAAGGTTTGAGATGATTGGAAGTTCTAAGATTTTGATTGGACGGAGTGGCCCTTCTCTGGATTCTTGTAGTGATGGGGGCAATTCACAAAGCGACTGAGTAGGAATAAAGTAAGGGAATTTTGTGATAAAGCCCAGCTTAGGAATTTGTTGCTCGATCATGGTGTCAGTAGTAGACATGGATGGGAAGACTTATGGGAGTTTAGACAGAGATATTGGATCCTTAGTCAATCTGGCTTGGGAAGTATTTGTATAGATAAGGAGCTACACTCCGACTCGTTCTAGTGTACCCCAAGTAGTAGGTAATTGATCGAACAAGTTGAAGTGGTGACCTCCAATTGGGCAAATTTCCTAGATGTCTGTTCTGGTGGAAGGAGCTACTGCATCTTCATGCTCATTCTGAAATGCGTGAGTCCTAGAACTACGCTAGGAGGCATCTGAATGAATGAAAATGCAGAGTGCAGTGATCCATGTTTCCTACTAGTTGTGATTCATCTAACCCGAGTGAAGCCGTAGAACTACGCTAGGTGTTGGGTACTTAGGTGGATTGAAATAGTGGTTATCTGCAACGTCGGCGGGCTGACCGCAGTAAGTGATTGTCGTTGTAGCCATGATTTTCTGATATGGTGGATGTTATCTTTGAGGATTCTCTCGTGTGTGTGTCCTGTGTGACTGAATACACACCTGGCATATGAACTGAACTGAATTCTTATCGAGTCAGATCTAGCTTGTTGCGTTTAGAGGAAGTTAACAGTGGACGTGTGACACTCTTAGGTTTGAGAATCCTAAGGAATGTGACTAGAAGGACTTGAGGAGCAATTACCCTAGTGGGAGACCTGTCTAGTTATCATCAGTCGTGGTGATAGGATACGAGTAGAGATCGTTATACGCTACTGGGTAAGTTACTTGAATGCATGGCCTCGGAGTAGGACCACCATGTTAGTACTATCAGATAGGTATGACGCCACAGTATCACTGTCATACACGAGATGTGTGAGTCAACTTTTCCGACAGATATGAGACAGGGTTGATCTGAAACTCGAGGTAGGATCCTGATTGGTACTCGTGAGACACGAACCTGAAACTCTCATAAGGTAGGTGGGATAAGGATCCATATGTCGTGCTCGATGATTCAGGATTATGCGAACGGGTGACAATGAGATGGATTAGATTCTAACGCTACGCTTATGAGGAAACCTTGGATGGTCGTGGTCACGTGAGAATTTTAGGTTTCTACATTGTGCGTATTCCTTGAATTGTCAGATTGGTGAACCCTTGCGCTTGAGTGTTCGAGATTTGAGGTATGTGTGAACAATGTATCCTGGATAGCATGATGCGTGGTTATTCTCTAACCTTGGTGAACACTGCTGAAGTGGATGAAGTGTATCCTGGATTAGCTCGATGTGGGATATACCTAGAGGAGTATTGGTAGAACCCCAGTAACGTGGACAATGCCAAACTTGGATAAGTAGAGGCACATCGGTTTTGGGAGCGCCGCGGAATTTCAAAGGGAGATGTCTGAGGCACGGAGTATGATCTCTTATTTTGTGACTAAACCTTTGCAGTTAGACATGTTGCATTGGGATAACACAACTCAAGAAGTAAGCTTTGTGTCAGCTTCAGAGACGAAGAGGCATTAGACGACTACATGATTGAAGCGAGACTGAGAAGAGGTTATTACATAAGTCAAGTCGCGTGAGTTATTAGAAGTATTGTCACACCAACGGTTGAATGGAAGATTTGGTGACTTGATTTTTGGAATCACTCAACCTCGAGGAGTAGTGGGCGATGAGTGTGTTTAAGGTTCTGGCACGTGTTGTATTCGGATGAATGCCGAGGAGGAACGGTTACTACTAAGATTAAGTATGGTGTAGTAATGGAACTAAGTGAATCATGAACGGAGTGTGATTTAGAGGATTTCAAGGAGTGTGTGACCGGTAGAGATCAGAGTAGCGCAACGGATAGGCAGAATCAGATAAGTATGTAGTAGGTATGGACAGACTACTTGTAGGATTTTGTGTTGGAATAGAGATATCTTCCTAAGAAAACTCGTTGGAGCAATATTTCGTTTGTTTCTATCTCTCAGTGATCCACCATAATCTTGAGAGGTGTTGTTGATGGACCGGCTTAGAGGAGGCTTCATGATTGATGTGTGATCAGATGTTCCCCTGGTCGACGACCGGACTTGTGAGTATCGTGACCATTGGAATGATGAAGTCAAGTGAAGGATTTTACTTGACGAAGACTCATCGTGGATATGTCTGATGCACTTATGAGCGTGTGTGAACACTTGAGCGATGGTTGGAGGACCGCTGTTAGAGTTCACCCTTTGTCAGTTGAGCTACGTGCGAAGTTGCCGGATATCAAGATTGTAGTTGCGAGATTCTACTCCCTTGTGGTTTGTAGTGACAGTGATGTGATCTAAGACTGAACGAAGGATCTGTTTGGAAGTGAATCTGGAATATTGTCATTGAAGGAAAGTTTTAGTAAGATTTCTTGGAATGGAATTGTTTCCAGAAACCAAGGGCAAGAGTGGAAAGTCTGCGGCTTATGTTAAGTAAGGATGAATTCAACAGATATGAGGTACGATGAATATCCAACTAGGTATGGATTGCCATCAGATCCAAGGCTATAGGCTTAGTATGATAAGTAGAGGTTGGGGACCTCGAAAGAGATGTGTTATGTGAGATCTAAGGTTTTCAACCGGGGACGGTAGAGTACAAGTTTATTAGCAGATTGTGTTTCTTGGATGGAATGAAACTCAGGTAGAGTCGTAAAGTTATCTTAAGGAGGAATGTAAAGACATCTCATTCCCTCGTTGAATGGAGATGTCAGGATGTTGTTGTCTTGGTGAACGGAAAGAATTCGAGGACGAATTCTATTTAAGGGGGGGAGAATGTAATACTCCGATTCTCCGACACTGTTAATTATCATTTAATTGGCTATTTGGTAATTAGAGTGCACATTTATTCTTATTTCATATTAATCTAAGAATGGTTATGAGTGAGTTGGTAGAGTAGTTGGAAATAAAAGAGATTGGTTAGAAACTAACCAAATGGCATTATGGTGAATAAAACTTAGTTGGAGGATAAAATGGACTTTAAGTATTGCTTGCATGGACATAAGGGCATGTTTGGGTGATAGTGGTGATGCAAATCAGAATTTTGTGAGAGAAAGACTTGGAAACAAAGAGAAGGAGGAAGAACTTATGTTCAACAAAGTCATTTTCGCAACAAGGTGCAGCTCCCACTAAAAAGGTAATATCTCTCTGCTCGTAACTCCGATTGAGCTGATTCTGGTCCCGTTGGAAAGCTTACGAATTTCTCTACAATTTGCATATATGGGTCGCCTCTTGCATGTTCTTTATCATGGAGAAAAACGCGTTTGAAGTAGAGGGTTTGATGCTGATTTTTAGGGAAGACATGCATGCGGGTTTGACAACATTGGAGGTAGAGTTTTGATCAAAGGAGAACCTTGAGAGCTCAATCATCATCCTTTTAACTTCTACTACTCAGGATCTTCTTGGGATAAGGTGAGTTCCATTAGATAGAACTTGGGTAGGAATGGGAATTTCTTGCATGTTGAATGGGTTAGTGAGATTATACCTGCTATATGTCAGTGTTTGGATACTTGTTATAGTATGCCTAATTAATTGTTGAAAATGTGTTCTTATGAGGTCCTTGCAGGTTCTAGTAAGTTGATACATGTTAGGGCTTGATTTGGGATGGTTTGAGATGCAAAGAATGGCTGTTAGAACCCAAAATTCGTATTCTGCACTGTCAGGTTCGCTACAGCGAATGTCTGCAGACTGCACTTTTGTGTTTCACTAAAACGACCATAACTTGAGTTCTACAACTCGAAACGGAGCGCCGTCAGAAGCGTTGGAAAGGTCTTTTAGTGCTCTATGTGATATTGCTTAGAAAACATGATTTTGATGCAGACATAAATTATGGCACATGATTAGGTGTTGTTTGGTTTTAGAATAAGCACAATTTAGCCTTGAGTTTATGTCAATGAGATGTTATCCTTGGGTTGAACTTAGACTAGGATGTTATCCTAACTATTAGGTTGTATAATGTTATCCTAAATGAGTGTATGCATGTTTACTATAGCTTATTATTCGATCATCAATGGCTGCATGTAGAAATTTGGGGCTTGGGGACCCCAAATGCGTTTCTGCATTTTGCTGATTTTGCAGAGTTCGCTGCAGCGAACTTTCATTCGCTGTAGCGAATGGTTCGCTGTAGCGAATGGTGTAGCGAATAAACCTGGGAGCTGAATTGATTTATTCGCTGTAGCGAACTTTCCTTCGCTGTAGCGAATCGGGGCTTCGCTGGAGTTCGCTGTAGCGAACTGACCTGGATTTGAAGAAGTTTAGCTTCTGTTTGAGTTCGCTGTAGCGAACAGAAGTTCGCTGTAGCGAACTAGTCTGGTACAGAATTGATATTTCTCCCATTTGAGTGCAGTTTCGCTTCGTATCGGAATCGAAGGCCTCTTATGACTTGTATGATATGCCAGTACTTGTTTTAAGTGTATGAGACTATGATATGATCATCATCTTACTTGTATGCATGTATATTTGAGATATGCAATTGTTGATTGTGTTATGATGTGATCATTGTTATTCTCGTTCGTTCCGGTTGAACGTTCGGAGACGCTTTGCCTGTGTGGCTTGATTGTGTTGTGGTATGCTTGAATCGGAGTGGGCCTAGGATATTAGGGGGTAAACCGCATAGAACACTTGGTACCGTTGCGATGTGCTTGTGTGGGCCGTACGGGGGCACTTCCACACTTGCAGTACACATCAGCGTTCTCGGTATGTTCTACACACCTGAGCTACCATTGCGATGTGCATGTGGAGGTCTTATAGGGCGTTTCTCCACTAGCGGTTACACATCGGCGTGCTTGGTATGGTGGAGAAGTAATGCCATGTAGGCAACATTACTTTCGATTCGCCTCTAGTGATGCCACGTAGGCAAGATCACTAGGCTTTCGCCCGGTGGGCTCGTGTTGTCAAGATGGCGTTTTGTACTGAGCTGGCTGGGTCCCTCACACGTGTGTTTTGATGGTTGATGAGGCTGTGACGCCACATAGGCAAAGTCACCGCGGTAACTCGTCACGAACGGTGTACCACATAGGACTCGTTTGTTCCATCTTTCCGTGTGTCGGTACAAGTCTCTTGATGCGATGCACGGGTGTAACTCACCGAGGGTGTGGATTGCGTAGCCTAATGAGCGGGCTGTAACTTACTCCTAGATTCCTCGTACATGGGTACGGGTTTGCATACGGTGGTTTTGACTATATGGTTATCTTTGTGGCCACATTGGATAGTTATGGGACTTCCAATGGTGGTGTACCTTGTTTGTACTTGTACCTAGCCGTGAGGAAAACCCGGATTCTCGGTGAATCCGTTTGATTGCATGCACCTTGTAGAACCGAGTGAACCCATAAGATAGGGGAACTCACTGAGATTTAGTAATCTCACCCCAATCCTCTTAATTTTTCAGGAACAGGTTAGAAGTTAACTAATTGCTTGAAGGATTGCTTGAAGACTGTGGACAAGTAAATGGCAGGAAGACCTCGTCAGATGTTATCTTTCCGCTGTGTATTATTGAAGACAAGTTGATTATATACATTAGTAGGGAAACTTGAATTGTATATGATTTTAAATTCTTGTCTTTTTCGCTTATGCATGTTTCTTGTACCATTTATAACATCACTGCATATTATTCTAGACATATATGTACGGGGTGTTACAAATATTTATGGTAATATCTCGCCAATGTTTATATATTTATTCAGTAATTTCTTACCACTTGTATTTTGACTCAATCCATTCATTGATTTTTCTTCTCCTATCATAGAGACTCAATTAGTTTTGTTCTACTTGTAATTTCTATTTTATATATTTGAACATTTCATCTCCTTTTTTATCCTCATATCAAAGATAATTCTTTTTTATGCGTATGGTAATTCATGACAAGAATAAGTTTCCTTTGGTTGATGGAATACTTGAAATTCTTGGTGATGTGATTTCATTGAAAATTTATGGAAATGGTGCAATAAACTAGTTCAATCTAAAATAATAAACTAGAATAATAGAAGTGGTTTAAATGTGTTGCTACGAAAAATACACAAGTTTTAAAAATAAAGGACGATATTATCCTATTTTTAACTATGTTTATTAACTACCTTTTAATAATAAAAATTATAAGATTTTATTACTAGATTCTTTAATCTCACTTAACCAAAATTTGGTTGTCAGTAGTTTTATTTTAGTCATGAGACTTTATTTTTTCCTCTATTTCATTTTTATTTACTAAAAAATTAGACTTCATAATAACTGATTCTTTACCTTTATATCATTTTAGTGATACACATAATATTATATAAATATTTAGATAAATGGCTATCTAAACAAAGTTATTGGTTTATTTACAACTAGTATTATATAATTATAATAAACGACATGGTCGTATCAAAACAAAGTTTTTGGTTCATTTATAATATCTCATATTTAAATAAATAACACTTATAGTATATTACATTTTATACATATACACAAATATTTATGGTAATATCTCGCCGATGTTTATATATTTATTCAGTAATTTCTTACCACTTGTATTTTGACTCAATCCATTCATTGATTTTTCTTCTCCTATCATAGAGACTCAATTAGTTTTGTTCTACTTGTAATTTCTATTTTATATATTTGAACATTTCATCTCCTTTTTTATCCTCATATCAAAGATAATTCTTTTTTATGCGTATGGTAATTCATGACAAGAACAAGTTTCCTTTGGTTGATGGAATACTTGAAATTCTTGGTGATGTGATTTCATTGAAAATTTATGGAAATGGTGCAATAAACTAGTTCAATCTAAAATAATAAACTAGAATAATAGAAGTGGTTTAAATGTGTTGCTACGAAAAATACACAAGTTTTAAAAATAAAGGACGATATTATCCTATTTTTAACTATGTTTATTAACTACCTTTTAATAATAACAATTATAAGATTTTATTACTAGATTCTTTAATCTCACTTAACAAAAATTTGGTTGTCAGTAGTTTTATTTTAGTCATGAGACTTTATTTTTTCCTCTGTTTCATTTTATTTACTTAAAAATTAGACTTTATAATAACTGATTCCTTACCTTTATATCATTTTAGTGATACACATAATATTATATAAATATTTAGATAAATGGCTATCTAAACAAAGTTATTGGTTTATTTACACATAGTATTATATAATTATATTAAACGACATGGCCGTATCAAAACAAAGTTTTTTGTTCATTTTTAATTACTCATATTTAAATAAATAACACTTATAGTATATTACATTTTATACAGATACACAAATAATATGGTAATATCTCACCGATGTTTATATATTTATTCAGTAATTTCTTTCCACTTGTATTTCGACTCAATCCATTCATTGATTTTTCTTCTCCTATCATAGAGACTCAATTAGTTTTGTTCTACTTGTTATTTCTATTTTATATATTTGAACATTTCATCTCCTTTTTTATCCTCATATCAAAGATAATTCTTTTTTATGCGTATGGTAATTCATGACAAGAACAAGTTTTCTTTGGTTGATGGAATACTTGAATTTCTTGGTGATGTGATTTCATTGAAAATTTATGGAAATGGTGCAATAAACTAGTTCAATCTAAAATAATAAACTAGAATAATAGAAGTGGTTTAAATGTGTTGCTACGAAAAATACACAAGTTTTAAAAATAAAGGACGATATTATCCTATTTTTAAAAATGTTTATTAACAACCTTTTAATAATAAAAATTATAAGATTTTATTACTAGATTCTTTAATCTCACTTAACCAAAATTTGGTTGTCAGTAGTTTTATTTTAGTCATGAGACTTTATTTTTTCCTCTATTTCATTTTTATTTACTAAAAAATTAGACGTCATAATAACTGATTCTTTACCTTTATATCATTTTAGTGATACACATAATATTATATAAATATTTAGATAAATGGCTATCTAAACAAAGTTATTGGTTTATTTACAACTAGTATTATATAATTATAATAAACGACATGGTCGTATCAAAACAAAGTTTTTGGTTCATTTATAATTACTCATATTTAAATAAATAACACTTATAGTATATTACATTTTATACATATACACAAATATTTATGGTAATATCTCGCCGATGTTTATATATTTATTCAGTAATTTCTTACCACTTGTATTTTGACTCAATCCATTCATTGATTTTTCTTCTCCTATCATAGAGACTCAATTAGTTTTGTTCTACTTGTAATTTCTATTTTATATATTTGAACATTTCATCTCCTTTTTTATCCTCATATCAAAGATAATTCTTTTTTATGCGTATGGTAATTCATGACAAGAACAAGTTTCCTTTGGTTGATGGAATACTTGAAATTCTTGGTGATGTGATTTCATTGAAAATTTATGGAAATGGTGCAATAAACTAGTTCAATCTAAAATAATAAACTAGAATAATAGAAGTGGTTTAAATGTGTTGCTACGAAAAATACACAAGTTTTAAAAATAAAGGACGATATTATCCTATTTTTAACTATGTTTATTAACTACCTTTTAATAATAACAATTATAAGATTTTATTACTAGATTCTTTAATCTCACTTAACAAAAATTTGGTTGTCAGTAGTTTTATTTTAGTCATGAGACTTTATTTTTTCCTCTATTTCATTTTTATTTACTTAAAAATTAGACTTCATAATAACTGATTCTTTACCTTTATATCATTTTAGTGATACACATAATATTATATAAATATTTAGATAAATGGCTATCTAAACAAAGTTATTGGTTTATTTACAACTAGTATTATATAATTATAATAAACGACATGGTCGTATCAAAACAAAGTTTTTGGTTCATTTATAATTACTCATATTTAAATAAATAACACTTATAGTATATTACATTTTATACATATACACAAATATTTATGGTAATATCTCGCCGATGTTTATATATTTATTCAGTAATTTCTTACCACTTGTATTTTGACTCAATCCATTCATTGATTTTTCTTCTCCTATCATAGAGACTCAATTAGTTTTGTTCTACTTGTAATTTCTATTTTATATATTTGAACATTTCATCTCCTTTTTTATCCTCATATCAAAGATAATTCTTTTTTATGCGTATGGTAATTCATGACAAGAACAAGTTTCCTTTGGTTGATGGAATACTTGAAATTCTTGGTGATGTGATTTCATTGAAAATTTATGGAAATGGTGCAATAAACTAGTTCAATCTAAAATAATAAACTAGAATAATAGAAGTGGTTTAAATGTGTTGCTACGAAAAATACACAAGTTTTAAAAATAAAGGACGATATTATCCTATTTTTAACTATGTTTATTAACTACCTTTTAATAATAACAATTATAAGATTTTATTACTAGATTCTTTAATCTCACTTAACAAAAATTTGGTTGTCAGTAGTTTTATTTTAGTCATGAGACTTTATTTTTTCCTCTATTTCATTTTTATTTACTTAAAAATTAGACTTCATAATAACTGATTCTTTACCTTTATATCATTTTAGTGATACACATAATATTATATAAATATTTAGATAAATGGCTATCTAAACAAAGTTATTGGTTTATTTACAACTAGTATTATATAATTATAATAAACGACATGGTCGTATCAAAACAAAGTTTTTGGTTCATTTATAATTACTCATATTTAAATAAATAACACTTATAGTATATTACATTTTATACATATACACAAATATTTATGGTAATATCTCGCCGATGTTTATATATTTATTCAGTAATTTATTACCACTTGTATTTTGACTCAATCCATTCATTGATTTTTCTTCTCCTATCATAGAGACTCAATTAGTTTTGTTCTACTTGTAATTTCTATTTTATATATTTGAACATTTCATCTCCTTTTTTATCCTCATATCAAAGATAATTCTTTTTTATGCGTATGGTAATTCATGACAAGAACAAGTTTCCTTTGGTTGATGGAATACTTGAAATTCTTGGTGATGTGATTTCATTGAAAATTTATGGAAATGGTGCAATAAACTAGTTCAATCTAAAATAATAAACTAGAATAATAGAAGTGGTTTAAATGTGTTGCTACGAAAAATACACAAGTTTTAAAAATAAAGGACGATATTATCCTATTTTTAACTATGTTTATTAACTACCTTTTAATAATAACAATTATAAGATTTTATTACTAGATTCTTTAATCTCACTTAACAAAAATTTGGTTGTCAGTAGTTTTATTTTAGTCATGAGACTTTATTTTTTCCTCTATTTCATTTTTATTTACTTAAAAATTAGACTTCATAATAACTGATTCTTTACCTTTATATCATTTTAGTGATACACATAATATTATATAAATATTTAGATAAATGGCTATCTAAACAAAGTTATTGGTTTATTTACAACTAGTATTATATAATTATAATAAACGACATGGTCGTATCAAAACAAAGTTTTTGGTTCATTTATAATTACTCATATTTAAATAAATAACACTTATAGTATATTACATTTTATACATATACACAAATATTTATGGTAATATCTCGCCGATGTTTATATATTTATTCAGTAATTTATTACCACTTGTATTTTGACTCAATCCATTCATTGATTTTTCTTCTCCTATCATAGAGACTCAATTAGTTTTGTTCTACTTGTAATTTCTATTTTATATATTTGAACATTTCATCTCCTTTTTTATCCTCATATCAAAGATAATTCTTTTTTATGCGTATGGTAATTCATGACAAGAACAAGTTTCCTTTGGTTGATGGAATACTTGAAATTCTTGGTGATGTGATTTCATTGAAAATTTATGGAAATGGTGCAATAAACTAGTTCAATCTAAAATAATAAACTAGAATAATAGAAGTGGTTTAAATGTGTTGCTACGAAAAATACACAAGTTTTAAAAATAAAGGACGATATTATCCTATTTTTAACTATGTTTATTAACTACCTTTTAATAATAACAATTATAAGATTTTATTACTAGATTCTTTAATCTCACTTAACAAAAATTTGGTTGTCAGTAGTTTTATTTTAGTCATGAGACTTTATTTTTTCCTCTATTTCATTTTTATTTACTTAAAAATTAGACTTCATAATAACTGATTCTTTACCTTTATATCATTTTAGTGATACACATAATATTATATAAATATTTAGATAAATGGCTATCTAAACAAAGTTATTGGTTTATTTACAACTAGTATTATATAATTATAATAAACGACATGGTCGTATCAAAACAAAGTTTTTGGTTCATTTATAATTACTCATATTTAAATAAATAACACTTATAGTATATTACATTTTATACATATACACAAATATTTATGGTAATATCTCGCCGATGTTTATATATTTATTCAGTAATTTCTTACCACTTGTATTTTGACTCAATCCATTCATTGATTTTTCTTCTCCTATCATAGAGACTCAATTAGTTTTGTTCTACTTGTAATTTCTATTTTATATATTTGAACATTTCATCTCCTTTTTTATCCTCATATCAAAGATAATTCTTTTTTATGCGTATGGTAATTCATGACAAGAACAAGTTTCCTTTGGTTGATGGAATACTTGAAATTCTTGGTGATGTGATTTCATTGAAAATTTATGGAAATGGTGCAATAAACTAGTTCAATCTAAAATAATAAACTAGAATAATAGAAGTGGTTTAAATGTGTTGCTACGAAAAATACACAAGTTTTAAAAATAAAGGACGATATTATCCTATTTTTAACTATGTTTATTAACTACCTTTTAATAATAAAAATTATAAGATTTTATTACTAGATTCTTTAATCTCACTTAACCAAAATTTGGTTGTCAGTAGTTTTATTTTAGTCATGAGACTTTATTTTTTCCTCTATTTCATTTTTATTTACTAAAAAATTAGACTTCATAATAACTGATTCTTTACCTTTATATCATTTTAGTGATACACATAATATTATATAAATATTTAGATAAATGGCTATCTAAACAAAGTTATTGGTTTATTTACACATAGTATTATATAATTATAATAAACGACATGGTCGTATCAAAACAAAGTTTTTGGTTCATTTATAATTACTCATATTTAAATAAATAACACTTATAGTATATTACATTTTATACATATACACAAATATTTATGGTAATATCTCACCGATGTTTATATATTTATTCAGTAATTTCTTACCACTTGTATTTTGACTCAATCCATTCATTGATTTTTCTTCTCCTATCATAGAGACTCAATTAGTTTTGTTCTACTTGTAATTTCTATTTTATATATTTGAACATTTCATCTCCTTTTTTATCCTCATATCAAAGATAATTCTTTTTTATGCGTATGGTAATTCATGACAAGAACAAGTTTCCTTTGGTTGATGGAATACTTGAAATTCTTGGTGATGTGATTTCATTGAAAATTTATGGAAATGGTGCAATAAACTAGTTCAATCTAAAATAATAAACTAGAATAATAGAAGTGGTTTAAATGTGTTGCTACGAAAAATACACAAGTTTTAAAAATAAAGGACGATATTATCCTATTTTTAACTATGTTTATTAACTACCTTTTAATAATAAAAATTATAAGATTTTATTACTAGATTCTTTAATCTCACTTAACCAAAATTTGGTTGTCAGTAGTTTTATTTTAGTCATGAGACTTTATTTTTTCCTCTATTTCATTTTTATTTACTAAAAAATTAGACTTCATAATAACTGATTCTTTACCTTTATATCATTTTAGTGATACACATAATATTATATAAATATTTAGATAAATGGCTATCTAAACAAAGTTATTGGTTTATTTACAACTAGTATTATATAATTATAATAAACGACATGGTCGTATCAAAACAAAGTTTTTGGTTCATTTATAATATCTCATATTTAAATAAATAACACTTATAGTATATTACATTTTATACATATACACAAATATTTATGGTAATATCTCGCCGATGTTTATATATTTATTCAGTAATTTCTTACCACTTGTATTTTGACTCAATCCATTCATTGATTTTTCTTCTCCTATCATAGAGACTCAATTAGTTTTGTTCTACTTGTAATTTCTATTTTATATTTTTGAACATTTCATCTCCTTTTTTATCCTCATATCAAAGATAATTCTTTTTTATGCGTATGGTAATTCATGACAAGAACAAGTTTCCTTTGGTTGATGGAATACTTGAAATTCTTGGTGATGTGATTTCATTGAAAATTTATGGAAATGGTGCAATAAACTAGTTCAATCTAAAATAATAAACTAGAATAATAGAAGTGGTTTAAATGTGTTGCTACGAAAAATACACAAGTTTTAAAAATAAAGGACGATATTATCCTATTTTTAAATATGTTTATTAACTACCTTTTAATAATAAAAATTATAAGATTTTATTACTAGATTTTTTAATCTCACTTAACCAAAATTTGGTTGTCAGTAGTTTTATTTTAGTCATGAGACTTTATTTTTTCCTCTATTTCATTTTTATTTACTAAAAAATTAGACGTCATAATAACTGATTCTTTACCTTTATATCATTTTAGTGATACACATAATATTATATAAATATTTAGATAAATGGCTATCTAAACAAAGTTATTGGTTTATTTACAACTAGTATTATATAATTATAATAAACGACATGGTCGTATCAAAACAAAGTTTTTGGTTCATTTATAATATCTCATATTTAAATAAATAACACTTATAGTATATTACATTTTATACATATACACAAATATTTATGGTAATATCTCGCCGATGTTTATATATTTATTCAGTAATTTCTTACCACTTGTATTTTGACTCAATCCATTCATTGATTTTTCTTCTCCTATCATAGAGACTCAATTAGTTTTGTTCTACTTGTAATTTCTATTTTATATATTTGAACATTTCATCTCCTTTTTTATCCTCATATCAAAGATAATTCTTTTTTATGCGTATGGTAATTCATGACAAGAACAAGTTTCCTTTGGTTGATGGAATACTTGAAATTCTTGGTGATGTGATTTCATTGAAAATTTATGGAAATGGTGCAATAAACTAGTTCAATCTAAAATAATAAACTAGAATAATAGAAGTGGTTTAAATGTGTTGCTACGATAAATACACAAGTTTTAAAAATAAAGGACGATATTATCCTATTTTTAACTATGTTTATTAACTACCTTTTAATAATAAAAATTATAAGATTTTATTACTAGATTCTTTAATCTCACTTAACCAAAATTTGGTTGTCAGTAGTTTTATTTTAGTCATGAGACTTTATTTTTTCCTCTATTTCATTTTTATTTACTAAAAAATTAGACTTCATAATAACTGATTGTTTACCTTTATATCATTTTAGTGATACACATAATATTATATAAATATTTAGATAAATGGCTATCTAAACAAAGTTATTGGTTTATTTACAACTAGTTTTATATAATTATAATAAACGACATGGTCGTATCAAAACAAAGTTTTTGGTTCATTTATAATATCTCATATTTAAATAAATAACACTTATAGTATATTACATTTTATACATATACGCAAATATTTATGGTAATATCTCGCCGATGTTTATATATTTATTCAGTAATTTCTTACCACTTGTATTTTGACTCAATCCATTCATTGATTTTTCTTCTCCTATCATAGAGACTCAATTAGTTTTGTTCTACTTGTAATTTCTATTTTATATTTTTGAACATTTCATCTCCTTTTTTATCCTCATATCAAAGATAATTCTTTTTTATGCGTATGGTAATTCATGACAAGAACAAGTTTCCTTTGGTTGATGGAATACTTGAAATTCTTGGTGATGTGATTTCATTGAAAATTTATGGAAATGGTGCAATAAACTAGTTCAATCTAAAATAATAAACTAGAATAATAGAAGTGGTTTAAATGTGTTGCTACGAAAAATACACAAGATTTAAAAATAAATGTAACACCCATATATAAATACATGCATCAAATCATATAAGTATACATGAATCCAAGTATTTGGTACTGAAATACCAATAAGTTCCTAGACAACACATTATACATATTAATGCCCAAATACTAAGGTTCTACACAATGGCATAATACATACAAGATGTTCAAAATAAAAAGCTAAGAACTAGATCAACAATGATCTCAAAAGAATTCCACAACGGAAGCTTCGCCATATCCAAAATAAGAACAAGGAATAAGGAAATCAAACTTCTTTCTCCTTACCCTTCGCGGAACCTGTAGTACCTGAAAACAATATATAATGGGGTGAGATATAAAATCCCAGTGAGTTCCCTATCCTATGGATCCTCTCGGCTTTACAAGGTTCTAGCCTATCACTCTCAAATCAAGACAAGGAACTAGACCTTGAGTTCACACACTAACATTATATGGAATCATACTTAGAGTTCAACAACTCAACACAAGATTATTAATCGGAAACCAATACCAAGGCATCCCCATATTCCCGTCCCCTTCTACGTCTAGGAGGTGGCACGAGTCATGAATCCTTTGGAAAAATCTTGACATACGAAATGGATTCGGACTCATGAGCCTTTCCCCATGAATCGTCACTTCACATGGCCCGTACACCATCACAAGTCTCTACCCGTAGGTTCCATTCGTACACAAAAGCGGGAATCAAACCTGCCAAGATTATGTGCCTTTCTGCACGGTGAATGCCTGTTAGCATTCAAAGGAAAAATAAAGAATAAAGAAAATACTACGGTTCCGATTAATACATCAACAAGGGTGATCGCTTCCGCAAACCACTAGGCCTGTTAGCCTTTCATCATAAGATTCCAACACGTATGTCCATATAATGTCTCATCCTAGGTTTTCTTTGTTAAGCTACATAACCTAACAATTCCTAGTTTTTCCTCACTTATCCTTTATTCACATAACAATGAAGTTATTCAACCCTCTTGATATAAACATTTATAACAAGGTATACTAATCCACCTGCAATAGAACTCAGTAACAATTAAAGAGTACACAAGCATCATACAAAAAGCATAACGTTCTCAAGAATTCGAACGAAAACCAACCCAAGTACTCAAGCAATTTCCCGATTCTCGATTAAATAATCCTCCCTTTGTTCCCAAACCTATACTACTAGAAGTACACGCTTCTAGCTTCCTATCACTTCGAACGGTGATTAAAACAGAGTTATGGTTCAAAAGTTATGCTTGAAACAATTTCCATTAAGTTAAGAAAAATTGGTTAAGGAAGCTTCAGTTCGCGCCGCGCAACAACTAGGTCGCGCCGCGAACCCTATGGCAGAAGCAAACCACTATAAATTTCTAACACTGTTCGCGCCGCTAACTAATCTACGCGCCGCGAACCCTATGGCAGAAGCAAAGCTCTAAAGATTTCCAACTGTTCGCGCCGCGACACCCAGTACGCGCCGCGTGCTGAAGGCAGAAGCAGAACCCCTAAAACCTGCATAGTTCGCGCCGCGCAGCTCCGTTCGCGCCGCGAAGCGCGCGAGAACTCAGTTCTCAGTTCTGTTTCAGCCACAACTTCCATGGTTCAAAACCATCCAAACCTGTTCCAAATCAGATTAAAGCATGGATACAAACTATAGGTGATCTATTCATGGATTATAATCACTTTGCTCATGAACATTGATGAATTTGTCCAAAACCTAGAATTCCTCTATACAAAACCCTAAATCAAAACTTATGATTTCTCATCCATAATCAAAACTATAAGTTTCTAACTAGAACCCACCTCGATTAAGAGTCGTTGATGTCGAAGATGAGTTGATTCGGCGAAGAAATGGTGAAGATCCAAGCTTTTCTCCTCTTTCTCCTTTGCTCTTCCTTCTCTCTACTTCTTCTCTCTATCTTTCTCTTTTTGGTGTAGAATGAAGAAGAAAACAAAAGGAAATGATATAAGGAAAATATCTTTAAGTTAACACTACTAACTTAATGTCCAAAAGTATCTCTATCGTATCAATTGATAAAACCTCAGTGTCAGTTAATACATTAGAGCATTTAATTAATACGGGGTATTACATCCTCCCCCACTTAAATAGAAATTCGTCCTCGAATTCAAGAATTACCTGAAAAGGTGAGGGTAAGCATCCCGCATTTCCGATTCAAGTTCCCATGTAGCATCGCCCGGATGCGTCACATCCCACTGAACCTTGACAAGAGGAATCTCCTTGTTGCGTAACACTTTAGTCTCTCTTCCTACGATACGGCTCGGTAAGGGTTCAAAAGTCAAATCTGATTCTATCTCAATTGCATTTGGTAACACCGGCTGGAGAGGATCGGGAATAAACTTCCTCAGTTGAGACACGTGGAAAACATCATGCATTTCTGATAGAGAAGGTGGTAAGGCTAAACGGTAAGCTACTTCACCAATCCTCTCTAGAACCTCATACGGTCCCACGTATCTCGGACTTAACTTCCTTGACTTAAACGGTCCTTTCAACCTCAACCTCGGAGTAACTTTCAAAAATACATGGTCACCTTCCATAAACTCCAAAGGCCTCCTGCGGTTATCCGCATAACTCTTCTGACGATCCTGTGCTTGTTTAACCTTTTCACGAATCATTCTAATCTTGTCCGTGGTCTCTTGAATAATTTCGGGTCCCAAAATTCTATCATCACCAATTTCTGACCAACACAACGGTGTTCTACATTTTCTCCCATATAATGCCTCATAAGGTGCCATACCGATACTCGCATGATAACTGTTATTGTAAGCAAATTCAATCAATGGTAAAAGTTCCTTCCAATTTCCTCTACTTTCAAGCACACACGCTCTTAACATATCCTCCAAGGTTTGTATCGTCCGTTCCGTCTGACCATCCGTTTGAGGGTGGTTCGACGTGCTCAAACATAATTTAGATCCCATCGCTTGCTGAAAAGCTCTCCAAAACCTTGAAGTAAACTTTGGATCTCTATCCGACACAATACTAGAGGGTACACCGTGCAACTTCACAATCTCTGCGATAAACAACCGCGCAAGATGACTTGCCTTGTAAGTAGTCTTCACGGCTAAGAAATGTGCAGATTTCGTCAACCGATCTACAATCACCCAAATAGAATCATATCCACCTTGAGTACGAGGTAAACTAACCGCAAAATCCATTGAAATACTATCCCACTTCCATATTGGAATCTCTAGTGGTTGTAACAATCCACCCGGCCTTTGATGTTCAATCTTTACTTGTTGGCACACCGCACACTCTGATACGTACACTGCGACATCTCTTTTCATTCCGGACCACCAATAATCCCCTTTCAAATCTTGGTACATTTTTGAAGAACCCGGATGTATAGTGAAAGCACCCTTGTGAGCTTCATCCAAAATCCTTCTTTTTAATAACGCATCATCCGGAACACAAATCCTCTGATTAAACATAATCACCCCATCAGTAGCTCGAGTAAAACCTGGTTGAACCAACACCTCTTGTAACTTAGTATCAGACGCTTGTGCTTGTTGGATGTCGTTCCTCAAAGTAGAATTAACATTCAAGTTCCCCATCAATACTCCATTTTGGGTCCAAACAAATTGAAGGTTGAGATCTCGAAATTTCTCCAATAATGCATACTCTGACATCATCAATTCGGCCCTCTTTAACACCTTCCGACTCAAAGCATCCGCCACTTTATTTGCTTTGCCTGGATGATACTTCAAGTCAAAATCATAATCCTTTAAGTATTCCATCCACCGCCTCTGACGCATATTCAACTCCTTCTGGTCGAATAGGTACTTTAAACTCTTGTGGTCGCTGAACATTTCAAAATGAACTCCATACAAGTAATGACGCCACACCTTTAGGGTAAAAACAACTGCAGCCAATTCTAAATCATGAGTTGGATAATTCTCTTCGTGAACCTTTAACTGTCGAGATGTGTATGCTACCACCTGACCATCCTGCATCAAAACCCCTCCTAATCCTTTCTTGGAAGCATCGCAAAATACTTCATAGGACTTATTTGGGTCAGGAACGATCAAAACAGGAGCAGTCGTCAATCTTTCCTTCAAGCCCATGAAACTCTGTTCACACCCCGAATCCCAATCATAAGGACACTCCTTCCGAGTAAGTCTAGTCATTGGTAAAGCCAATTGAGAAAACCCTTTTATAAATCTTCTGTAGTAGCCGGCTAAGCCTAAGAAACTTCGGACTTCTGAGACATTGCTCGGTCTCTCCCAATTAATTACCGCTTCGATTTTCGTCGGGTCCACTGCCACACCTCCTTGAGATATAACATGACCAAGAAATCTTACCTCTGTCATCCAAAACTCACACTTACTTAACTTAGCAAACAATTGATTTTCTTGCAGTACCGACAGAACAATCCTCAGGTGTTCTTCGTGCTCTTGTGGAGTACGAGAATAAATAAGAATGTCATCGATAAAGACTACCACAAATTGATCTAAGTAAGGCTGAAATAACCGATTCATATAATCCATGAAAACAGCTGGAGCATTCGTAACACCGAAAGGCATCACCAAGAATTCGTAATGACCATAACGGGTTCTAAATGCAGTCTTTGGCACATCTGAGCTCTTCACACGGATTTGGTGATAACCTGACCGCAAATCAATCTTCGAGAACACACAGGCTCCTTTCAATTGATCTAACAAGTCGTTTATCCTAGGCAAAGGGTATTTGTTCTTGATGGTGGCCTTATTCAACCGACGGTAATCAATACATAGTCTCATCCCACCATCCTTCTTCTTTACTAACAACACTGGAGCTCCCCACGGTGAGACACTAGGTCGCACAAAATGTTTAGCCATCAGTTCTTCCAATTGCCCCTTCAATTCTCTTAATTCAAGTGGTGCCATCCGATACGGAGAAACGGATATAGGAGCCGTTCCCGGTACCAGGTCAATAGAGAATTCCACTTCCCTTTCCGGAGGAAGAGAAGTGACATCCTCGGGAAAAACATCGGAAAATTCTCTAACGACAGCAATTTGTGAAACCTCTAACTTGTCACCCGTCTCCTTAGTGAGAACCAACAGAACAGACTTCTCTTTCTCAAACAAGAAATTAATCATACCTACCGTACCTTCTAGTATAGTAGTCAACACATCCTTCAGAGTAGCTTCTTCAGTTGGAATAATGATTAACTTCTCCTCACACCCAATGAACACCGAATTAGCAGAAAGCCAATCCATTCCCAATACAACGTCTACCTTCTTAAGTGGTAAGCAAACAAGATCAATCTGGAAATTCCTACCACCCACAGATAACACACAATTTTCACACACCAACGGTGTCTCTACCATCTCATCCATAGCAGTAGTAACCGCCATAGGAGGAAATAAAGGAGTAGCTTGCAACCCAAGTCGCTTCATACATTGTAATGACACAAAAGAGTGTGTTGCTCCACAATCAAACAGAACAAAACAAGAATGCCCATTAATGAAACACGTACCCGCAATCAAAGAGTTATCACCCTTGGTCTTCTTAGCATCCAAGGTATAAACTCTACCAGTACCCCTTCCTTGAACTTGATTCCTATTCTGAGGACAATTCCTAGCCATATGCCCTTCTTGATGACAATGGAAACACTTCGCCCCTTCAAAGGCACATCTTCCAAGGTGATTCTTACCACAACTACGACACACCGGAGGTGCACTAGATCGAGGACCTTGCACTTGCTTTCCTTTGAAAGCTTGTGGCCTAGGTCGAAATTGTTGGCTTGGCCTTCCTCTTTCATGTTGATTCTTCTTCTTCAAATCTTCCTCAGCTTGAACTTTCTTCAAACTAGTCTCGGCCACATAACATTGTCGCAACAACTCAGTATAAGTAGTGAACTCCCTCTGGGACACACTATGTGAGATATCAGCCCTTAAACCAAACAGAAACTGGTCCACCTTCCAACCCTCATCAGGAGCATACGCGGCCTGCCTAGAGTAAGCAGCCAAAATCTCAAACTTCTCAGCATAAGTAGCTACTGACATATTGTCCTGCCTTAACTGCTGGAACTCCAACTCCTTCTTAGTTCTCAGTGAACTAGGAAAGTATTTCTCCATAAAAGTGGTCTTGAAATTCTCCCATTCCTTAGGTACTCCCTGAGTAATCATCAAAGCAGAAGCACCCTTCCACCACCTCATAGCTGGACCTTTCAGCGAATGAGAAGCAAACACTACCTTGTCCTCTTCACTACAATGCACGATCTCAAAGATTTCTTCTACATTGGCCACCCACTCATGCGCCTTTATAGGATCTAATCCACCATGAAATTCCGGAGGATTCATGCGAATGAAATCTCTATAAGTCCCACCTACAGCTTCGGGCACAACCACTGGAGCATTATGACCGCCATTCATTTGTTGCATCATCTGCAGCATGAACTGATTCTGCTGCTGTTGCATCTGTTGCATGAACTGGGGCCATGGAACATTCGCACCGCCATCCGGTGTATTCACTTGTGGAGGTCGTGTGGGGGGTCGACCACGAGTCCTGCGTCCGTCCGCCATGTTCCTGGAGGTTATCAAAATGGGATTAAGTTGATCAGGCTCAATGCCATAGTCATAACACAACAAAACTCATGGGAACACAACACATCTTGGACAGAAAGAAACACTTATAATATCTCATGGCTAGGTCGAGGATACGACCTGCTCTGATACCAACTGTAACACCCATATATAAATACATGCATCAAATCATATAAGTATACATGAATCCAAGTATTTGGTACTGAAATACCAATAAGTTCCTAGACAACACATTATACATATTAATGCCCAAATACTAAGGTTCTACACAATGGCATAATACATACAAGATGTTCAAAATAAAAAGCTAAGAACTAGATCAACAATGATCTCAAAAGAATTCCACAACGGAAGCTTCGCCATATCCAAAATAAGAACAAGGAATAAGGAAATCAAACTTCTTTCTCCTTACCCTTCGCGGAACCTGTAGTACCTGAAAACAATATATAATGGGGTGAGATATAAAATCCCAGTGAGTTCCCTATCCTATGGATCCTCTCGGCTTTACAAGGTTCTAGCCTATCACTCTCAAATCAAGACAAGGAACTAGACCTTGAGTTCACACACTAACATTATATGGAATCATACTTAGAGTTCAACAACTCAACACAAGATTATTAATCGGAAACCAATACCAAGGCATCCCCATATTCCCGTCCCCTTCTACGTCTAGGAGGTGGCACGAGTCATGAATCCTTTGGAAAAATCTTGACATACGAAATGGATTCGGACTCATGAGCCTTTCCCCATGAATCGTCACTTCACATGGCCCGTACACCATCACAAGTCTCTACCCGTAGGTTCCATTCGTACACAAAAGCGGGAATCAAACCTGCCAAGATTATGTGCCTTTCTGCACGGTGAATGCCTGTTAGCATTCAAAGGAAAAATAAAGAATAAAGAAAATACTACGGTTCCGATTAATACATCAACAAGGGTGATCGCTTCCGCAAACCACTAGGCCTGTTAGCCTTTCATCATAAGATTCCAACACGTATGTCCATATAATGTCTCATCCTAGGTTTTCTTTGTTAAGCTACATAACCTAACAATTCCTAGTTTTTCCTCACTTATCCTTTATTCACATAACAATGAAGTTATTCAACCCTCTTGATATAAACATTTATAACAAGGTATACTAATCCACCTGCAATAGAACTCAGTAACAATTAAAGAGTACACAAGCATCATACAAAAAGCATAACGTTCTCAAGAATTCGAACGAAAACCAACCCAAGTACTCAAGCAATTTCCCGATTCTCGATTAAATAATCCTCCCTTTGTTCCCAAACCTATACTACTAGAAGTACACGCTTCTAGCTTCCTATCACTTCGAACGGTGATTAAAACAGAGTTATGGTTCAAAAGTTATGCTTGAAACAATTTCCATTAAGTTAAGAAAAATTGGTTAAGGAAGCTTCAGTTCGCGCCGCGCAACAACTAGGTCGCGCCGCGAACCCTATGGCAGAAGCAAACCACTATAAATTTCTAACACTGTTCGCGCCGCTAACTAATCTACGCGCCGCGAACCCTATGGCAGAAGCAAAGCTCTAAAGATTTCCAACTGTTCGCGCCGCGACACCCAGTACGCGCCGCGTGCTGAAGGCAGAAGCAGAACCCCTAAAACCTGCATAGTTCGCGCCGCGCAGCCCCGTTCGCGCCGCGAAGCGCGCGAGAACTCAGTTCTCAGTTCTGTTTCAGCCACAACTTCCATGGTTCAAAACCATCCAAACCTGTTCCAAATCAGATTAAAGCATGGATACAAACTATAGGTGATCTATTCATGGATTATAATCACTTTGCTCATGAACATTGATGAATTTGTCCAAAACCTAGAATTCCTAATAAAGGACGATATTATCCTATTTTTAACTATGTTTATTAACTACCTTTTAATAATAACAATTATAAGATTTTATTACTAGATTCTTTAATCTCACTTAACAAAAATTTGGTTGTCAGTAGTTTTATTTTAGTCATGTAGACTTTATAATAACTGATTCTTTACCTTTATATCATTTTAGTGATACACATAATATTATATAAATATTTAGATAAATGGCTATCTAAACAAAGTTATTGGTTTATTTACAACTAGTATTATATAATTATAATAAACGACATGGTCGTATCAAAACAAAGTTTTTGGTTCATTTATAATTACTCATATTTAAATAAATAACACTTATAGTATATTACATTTTATACATATACACAAATATTTATGGTAATATCTCGCCGATGTTTATATATTTATTCAGTAATTTCTTACCACTTGTATTTTGACTCAATCCATTCATTGATTTTTCTTCTCCTATCATAGAGACTCAATTAGTTTTGTTCTACTTGTAATTTCTATTTTATATATTTGAACATTTCATCTCCTTTTTTATCCTCATATCAAAGATAATTCTTTTTTATGCGTATGGTAATTCATGACAAGAACAAGTTTCCTTTAGTTGATGGAATACTTGAAATTCTTGGTGATGTGATTTCATTGAAAATTTATGGAAATGGTGCAATAAACTAGTTCAATCTAAAATAATAAACTAGAATAATAGAAGTGGTTTAAATGTGTTGCTACGAAAAATACACAAGTTTTAAAAATAAAGGACGATATTATCCTATTTTTAACTATGTTTATTAACTACCTTTTAATAATAACAATTATAAGATTTTATTACTAGATTCTTTAATCTCACTTAACAAAAATTTGGTTGTCAGTAGTTTTATTTTAGTCATGAGACTTTATTTTTTCCTCTATTTCATTTTTATTTACTTAAAAATTAGACTTTATAATAACTGATTCTTTACCTTTATATCATTTTAGTGATACACATAATATTATATAAATATTTAGATAAATGGCTATCTAAACAAAGTTATTGGTTTATTTACACATAGTATTATATAATTATAATAAACGACATGGTCGTATCAAAACAAAGTTTTTGGTTCATTTATAATTACTCATATTTAAATAAATAACACTTATAGTATATTACATTTTATACATATACACAAATATTTATGGTAATATCTCACCGATGTTTATATATTTATTCAGTAATTTCTTACCACTTGTATTTTGACTCAATCCATTCATTGATTTTTCTTCTCCTATCATAGAGACTCAATTAGTTTTGTTCTACTTGTAATTTCTATTTTATATATTTGAACATTTCATCTCCTTTTTTATCCTCATATCAAAGATAATTCTTTTTTATGCGTATGGTAATTCATGACAAGAACAAGTTTCCTTTAGTTGATGGAATACTTGAAATTCTTGGTGATGTGATTTCATTGAAAATTTATGGAAATGGTGCAATAAACTAGTTCAATCTAAAATAATAAACTAGAATAATAGAAGTGGTTTAAATGTGTTGCTACGAAAAATACACAAGTTTTAAAAATAAAGGACGATATTATCCTATTTTTAACTATGTTTATTAACTACCTTTTAATAATAACAATTATAAGATTTTATTACTAGATTCTTTAATCTCACTTAACAAAAATTTGGTTGTCAGTAGTTTTATTTTAGTCATGAGACTTTATTTTTTCCTCTATTTCATTTTTATTTACTTAAAAATTAGACTTTATAATAACTGATTCTTTACCTTTATATCATTTTAGTGATACACATAATATTATATAAATATTTAGATAAATGGCTATCTAAACAAAGTTATTGGTTTATTTACACATAGTATTATATAATTATAATAAACGACATGGTCGTATCAAAACAAAGTTTTTGGTTCATTTATAATTACTCATATTTAAATAAATAACACTTATAGTATATTACATTTTATACATATACACAAATATTTATGGTAATATCTCACCGATGTTTATATATTTATTCAGTAATTTCTTACCACTTGTATTTTGACTCAATCCATTCATTGATTTTTCTTCTCCTATCATAGAGACTCAATTAGTTTTGTTCTACTTGTAATTTCTATTTTATATATTTGAACATTTCATCTCCTTTTTTATCCTCATATCAAAGATAATTCTTTTTTATGCGTATGGTAATTCATGACAAGAACAAGTTTCCTTTAGTTGATGGAATACTTGAAATTCTTGGTGATGTGATTTCATTGAAAATTTATGGAAATGGTGCAATAAACTAGTTCAATCTAAAATAATAAACTAGAATAATAGAAGTGGTTTAAATGTGTTGCTACGAAAAATACACAAGTTTTAAAAATAAAGGACGATATTATCCTATTTTTAACTATGTTTATTAACTACCTTTTAATAATAACAATTATAAGATTTTATTACTAGATTCTTTAATCTCACTTAACAAAAATTTGGTTGTCAGTAGTTTTATTTTAGTCATGAGACTTTATTTTTTCCTCTATTTCATTTTTATTTACTTAAAAATTAGACTTTATAATAACTGATTCTTTACCTTTATATCATTTTAGTGATACACATAATATTATATAAATATTTAGATAAATGGCTATCTAAACAAAGTTATTGGTTTATTTACACATAGTATTATATAATTATAATAAACGACATGGTCGTATCAAAACAAAGTTTTTGGTTCATTTATAATTACTCATATTTAAATAAATAACACTTATAGTATATTACATTTTATACATATACACAAATATTTATGGTAATATCTCACCGATGTTTATATATTTATTCAGTAATTTCTTACCACTTGTATTTTGACTCAATCCATTCATTGATTTTTCTTCTCCTATCATAGAGACTCAATTAGTTTTGTTCTACTTGTAATTTCTATTTTATATATTTGAACATTTCATCTCCTTTTTTATCCTCATATCAAAGATAATTCTTTTTTATGCGTATGGTAATTCATGACAAGAACAAGTTTCCTTTAGTTGATGGAATACTTGAAATTCTTGGTGATGTGATTTCATTGAAAATTTATGGAAATGGTGCAATAAACTAGTTCAATCTAAAATAATAAACTAGAATAATAGAAGTGGTTTAAATGTGTTGCTACGAAAAATACACAAGTTTTAAAAATAAAGGACGATATTATCCTATTTTTAACTATGTTTATTAACTACCTTTTAATAATAACAATTATAAGATTTTATTACTAGATTCTTTAATCTCACTTAACAAAAATTTGGTTGTCAGTAGTTTTATTTTAGTCATGAGACTTTATTTTTTCCTCTATTTCATTTTTATTTACTTAAAAATTAGACTTTATAATAACTGATTCTTTACCTTTATATCATTTTAGTGATACACATAATATTATATAAATATTTAGATAAATGGCTATCTAAACAAAGTTATTGGTTTATTTACACATAGTATTATATAATTATAATAAACGACATGGTCGTATCAAAACAAAGTTTTTGGTTCATTTATAATTACTCATATTTAAATAAATAACACTTATAGTATATTACATTTTATACATATACACAAATATTTATGGTAATATCTCACCGATGTTTATATATTTATTCAGTAATTTCTTACCACTTGTATTTTGACTCAATCCATTCATTGATTTTTCTTCTCCTATCATAGAGACTCAATTAGTTTTGTTCTACTTGTTATTTCTATTTTATATATTTGAACATTTCATCTCCTTTTTTATCCTCATATCAAAGATAATTCTTTTTTATGCGTATGGTAATTCATGACAAGAACAAGTTTCCTTTAGTTGATGGAATACTTGAAATTCTTGGTGATGTGATTTCATTGAAAATTTATGGAAATGGTGCAATAAACTAGTTCAATCTAAAATAATAAACTAGAATAATAGAAGTGGTTTAAATGTGTTGCTACGAAAAATACACAAGTTTTAAAAATAAAGGACGATATTATCCTATTTTTAACTATGTTTATTAACTACCTTTTAATAATAACAATTATAAGATTTTATTACTAGATTCTTTAATCTCACTTAACAAAAATTTGGTTGTCAGTAGTTTTATTTTAGTCATGAGACTTTATTTTTTCCTCTATTTCATTTTTATTTACTTAAAAATTAGACTTTATAATAACTGATTCTTTACCTTTATATCATTTTAGTGATACACATAATATTATATAAATATTTAGATAAATGGCTATCTAAACAAAGTTATTGGTTTATTTACACATAGTATTATATAATTATAATAAACGACATGGTCGTATCAAAACAAAGTTTTTGGTTCATTTATAATTACTCATATTTAAATAAATAACACTTATAGTATATTACATTTTATACATATACACAAATATTTATGGTAATATCTCACCGATGTTTATATATTTATTCAGTAATTTCTTACCACTTGTATTTTGACTCAATCCATTCATTGATTTTTCTTCTCCTATCATAGAGACTCAATTAGTTTTGTTCTACTTGTAATTTCTATTTTATATATTTGAACATTTCATCTCCTTTTTTATCCTCATATCAAAGATAATTCTTTTTTATGCGTATGGTAATTCATGACAAGAACAAGTTTCCTTTAGTTGATGGAATACTTGAAATTCTTGGTGATGTGATTTCATTGAAAATTTATGGAAATGGTGCAATAAACTAGTTCAATCTAAAATAATAAACTAGAATAATAGAAGTGGTTTAAATGTGTTGCTACGAAAAATACACAAGTTTTAAAAATAAAGGACGATATTATCCTATTTTTAACTATGTTTATTAACTACCTTTTAATAATAACAATTATAAGATTTTATTACTAGATTCTTTAATCTCACTTAACAAAAATTTGGTTGTCAGTAGTTTTATTTTAGTCATGAGACTTTATTTTTTCCTCTATTTCATTTTTATTTACTTAAAAATTAGACTTTATAATAACTGATTCTTTACCTTTATATCATTTTAGTGATACACATAATATTATATAAATATTTAGATAAATGGCTATCTAAACAAAGTTATTGGTTTATTTACACATAGTATTATATAATTATAATAAACGACATGGTCGTATCAAAACAAAGTTTTTGGTTCATTTATAATTACTCATATTTAAATAAATAACACTTATAGTATATTACATTTTATACATATACACAAATATTTATGGTAATATCTCACCGATGTTTATATATTTATTCAGTAATTTCTTACCACTTGTATTTTGACTCAATCCATTCATTGATTTTTCTTCTCCTATCATAGAGACTCAATTAGTTTTGTTCTACTTGTAATTTCTATTTTATATATTTGAACATTTCATCTCCTTTTTTATCCTCATATCAAAGATAATTCTTTTTTATGCGTATGGTAATTCATGACAAGAACAAGTTTCCTTTAGTTGATGGAATACTTGAAATTCTTGGTGATGTGATTTCATTGAAAATTTATGGAAATGGTGCAATAAACTAGTTCAATCTAAAATAATAAACTAGAATAATAGAAGTGGTTTAAATGTGTTGCTACGAAAAATACACAAGTTTTAAAAATAAAGGACGATATTATCCTATTTTTAACTATGTTTATTAACTACCTTTTAATAATAACAATTATAAGATTTTATTACTAGATTCTTTAATCTCACTTAACAAAAATTTGGTTGTCAGTAGTTTTATTTTAGTCATGAGACTTTATTTTTTCCTCTATTTCATTTTTATTTACTTAAAAATTAGACTTTATAATAACTGATTCTTTACCTTTATATCATTTTAGTGATACACATAATATTATATAAATATTTAGATAAATGGCTATCTAAACAAAGTTATTGGTTTATTTACACATAGTATTATATAATTATAATAAACGACATGGTCGTATCAAAACAAAGTTTTTGGTTCATTTATAATTACTCATATTTAAATAAATAACACTTATAGTATATTACATTTTATACATATACACAAATATTTATGGTAATATCTCACCGATGTTTATATATTTATTCAGTAATTTCTTACCACTTGTATTTTGACTCAATCCATTCATTGATTTTTCTTCTCCTATCATAGAGACTCAATTAGTTTTGTTCTACTTGTAATTTCTATTTTATATATTTGAACATTTCATCTCCTTTTTTATCCTCATATCAAAGATAATTCTTTTTTATGCGTATGGTAATTCATGACAAGAACAAGTTTCCTTTAGTTGATGGAATACTTGAAATTCTTGGTGATGTGATTTCATTGAAAATTTATGGAAATGGTGCAATAAACTAGTTCAATCTAAAATAATAAACTAGAATAATAGAAGTGGTTTAAATGTGTTGCTACGAAAAATACACAAGTTTTAAAAATAAAGGACGATATTATCCTATTTTTAACTATGTTTATTAACTACCTTTTAATAATAACAATTATAAGATTTTATTACTAGATTCTTTAATCTCACTTAACAAAAATTTGGTTGTCAGTAGTTTTATTTTAGTCATGAGACTTTATTTTTTCCTCTATTTCATTTTTATTTACTTAAAAATTAGACTTTATAATAACTGATTCTTTACCTTTATATCATTTTAGTGATACACATAATATTATATAAATATTTAGATAAATGGCTATCTAAACAAAGTTATTGGTTTATTTACACATAGTATTATATAATTATAATAAACGACATGGTCGTATCAAAACAAAGTTTTTGGTTCATTTATAATTACTCATATTTAAATAAATAACACTTATAGTATATTACATTTTATACATATACACAAATATTTATGGTAATATCTCACCGATGTTTATATATTTATTCAGTAATTTCTTACCACTTGTATTTTGACTCAATCCATTCATTGATTTTTCTTCTCCTATCATAGAGACTCAATTAGTTTTGTTCTACTTGTAATTTCTATTTTATATATTTGAACATTTCATCTCCTTTTTTATCCTCATATCAAAGATAATTCTTTTTTATGCGTATGGTAATTCATGACAAGAACAAGTTTCCTTTAGTTGATGGAATACTTGAAATTCTTGGTGATGTGATTTCATTGAAAATTTATGGAAATGGTGCAATAAACTAGTTCAATCTAAAATAATAAACTAGAATAATAGAAGTGGTTTAAATGTGTTGCTACGAAAAATACACAAGTTTTAAAAATAAAGGACGATATTATCCTATTTTTAACTATGTTTATTAACTACCTTTTAATAATAACAATTATAAGATTTTATTACTAGATTCTTTAATCTCACTTAACAAAAATTTGGTTGTCAGTAGTTTTATTTTAGTCATGAGACTTTATTTTTTCCTCTATTTCATTTTTATTTACTTAAAAATTAGACTTTATAATAACTGATTCTTTACCTTTATATCATTTTAGTGATACACATAATATTATATAAATATTTAGATAAATGGCTATCTAAACAAAGTTATTGGTTTATTTACACATAGTATTATATAATTATAATAAACGACATGGTCGTATCAAAACAAAGTTTTTGGTTCATTTATAATTACTCATATTTAAATAAATAACACTTATAGTATATTACATTTTATACATATACACAAATATTTATGGTAATATCTCACCGATGTTTATATATTTATTCAGTAATTTCTTACCACTTGTATTTTGACTCAATCCATTCATTGATTTTTCTTCTCCTATCATAGAGACTCAATTAGTTTTGTTCTACTTGTAATTTCTATTTTATATATTTGAACATTTCATCTCCTTTTTTATCCTCATATCAAAGATAATTCTTTTTTATGCGTATGGTAATTCATGACAAGAACAAGTTTCCTTTAGTTGATGGAATACTTGAAATTCTTGGTGATGTGATTTCATTGAAAATTTATGGAAATGGTGCAATAAACTAGTTCAATCTAAAATAATAAACTAGAATAATAGAAGTGGTTTAAATGTGTTGCTACGAAAAATACACAAGTTTTAAAAATAAAGGACGATATTATCCTATTTTTAACTATGTTTATTAACTACCTTTTAATAATAACAATTATAAGATTTTATTACTAGATTCTTTAATCTCACTTAACAAAAATTTGGTTGTCAGTAGTTTTATTTTAGTCATGAGACTTTATTTTTTCCTCTATTTCATTTTTATTTACTTAAAAATTAGACTTTATAATAACTGATTCTTTACCTTTATATCATTTTAGTGATACACATAATATTATATAAATATTTAGATAAATGGCTATCTAAACAAAGTTATTGGTTTATTTACACATAGTATTATATAATTATAATAAACGACATGGTCGTATCAAAACAAAGTTTTTGGTTCATTTATAATTACTCATATTTAAATAAATAACACTTATAGTATATTACATTTTATACATATACACAAATATTTATGGTAATATCTCACCGATGTTTATATATTTATTCAGTAATTTCTTACCACTTGTATTTTGACTCAATCCATTCATTGATTTTTCTTCTCCTATCATAGAGACTCAATTAGTTTTGTTCTACTTGTTATTTCTATTTTATATATTTGAACATTTCATCTCCTTTTTTATCCTCATATCAAAGATAATTCTTTTTTATGCGTATGGTAATTCATGACAAGAACAAGTTTCCTTTAGTTGATGGAATACTTGAAATTCTTGGTGATGTGATTTCATTGAAAATTTATGGAAATGGTGCAATAAACTAGTTCAATCTAAAATAATAAACTAGAATAATAGAAGTGGTTTAAATGTGTTGCTACGAAAAATACACAAGTTTTAAAAATAAAGGACGATATTATCCTATTTTTAACTATGTTTATTAACTACCTTTTAATAATAACAATTATAAGATTTTATTACTAGATTCTTTAATCTCACTTAACAAAAATTTGGTTGTCAGTAGTTTTATTTTAGTCATGAGACTTTATTTTTTCCTCTATTTCATTTTTATTTACTTAAAAATTAGACTTTATAATAACTGATTCTTTACCTTTATATCATTTTAGTGATACACATAATATTATATAAATATTTAGATAAATGGCTATCTAAACAAAGTTATTGGTTTATTTACACATAGTATTATATAATTATAATAAACGACATGGTCGTATCAAAACAAAGTTTTTGGTTCATTTATAATTACTCATATTTAAATAAATAACACTTATAGTATATTACATTTTATACATATACACAAATATTTATGGTAATATCTCACCGATGTTTATATATTTATTCAGTAATTTCTTACCACTTGTATTTTGACTCAATCCATTCATTGATTTTTCTTCTCCTATCATAGAGACTCAATTAGTTTTGTTCTACTTGTAATTTCTATTTTATATATTTGAACATTTCATCTCCTTTTTTATCCTCATATCAAAGATAATTCTTTTTTATGCGTATGGTAATTCATGACAAGAACAAGTTTCCTTTAGTTGATGGAATACTTGAAATTCTTGGTGATGTGATTTCATTGAAAATTTATGGAAATGGTGCAATAAACTAGTTCAATCTAAAATAATAAACTAGAATAATAGAAGTGGTTTAAATGTGTTGCTACGAAAAATACACAAGTTTTAAAAATAAAGGACGATATTATCCTATTTTTAACTATGTTTATTAACTACCTTTTAATAATAACAATTATAAGATTTTATTACTAGATTCTTTAATCTCACTTAACAAAAATTTGGTTGTCAGTAGTTTTATTTTAGTCATGAGACTTTATTTTTTCCTCTATTTCATTTTTATTTACTTAAAAATTAGACTTTATAATAACTGATTCTTTACCTTTATATCATTTTAGTGATACACATAATATTATATAAATATTTAGATAAATGGCTATCTAAACAAAGTTATTGGTTTATTTACACATAGTATTATATAATTATAATAAACGACATGGTCGTATCAAAACAAAGTTTTTGGTTCATTTATAATTACTCATATTTAAATAAATAACACTTATAGTATATTACATTTTATACATATACACAAATATTTATGGTAATATCTCACCGATGTTTATATATTTATTCAGTAATTTCTTACCACTTGTATTTTGACTCAATCCATTCATTGATTTTTCTTCTCCTATCATAGAGACTCAATTAGTTTTGTTCTACTTGTAATTTCTATTTTATATATTTGAACATTTCATCTCCTTTTTTATCCTCATATCAAAGATAATTCTTTTTTATGCGTATGGTAATTCATGACAAGAACAAGTTTCCTTTAGTTGATGGAATACTTGAAATTCTTGGTGATGTGATTTCATTGAAAATTTATGGAAATGGTGCAATAAACTAGTTCAATCTAAAATAATAAACTAGAATAATAGAAGTGGTTTAAATGTGTTGCTACGAAAAATACACAAGTTTTAAAAATAAAGGACGATATTATCCTATTTTTAACTATGTTTATTAACTACCTTTTAATAATAACAATTATAAGATTTTATTACTAGATTCTTTAATCTCACTTAACAAAAATTTGGTTGTCAGTAGTTTTATTTTAGTCATGAGACTTTATTTTTTCCTCTATTTCATTTTTATTTACTTAAAAATTAGACTTTATAATAACTGATTCTTTACCTTTATATCATTTTAGTGATACACATAATATTATATAAATATTTAGATAAATGGCTATCTAAACAAAGTTATTGGTTTATTTACACATAGTATTATATAATTATAATAAACGACATGGTCGTATCAAAACAAAGTTTTTGGTTCATTTATAATTACTCATATTTAAATAAATAACACTTATAGTATATTACATTTTATACATATACACAAATATTTATGGTAATATCTCACCGATGTTTATATATTTATTCAGTAATTTCTTACCACTTGTATTTTGACTCAATCCATTCATTGATTTTTCTTCTCCTATCATAGAGACTCAATTAGTTTTGTTCTACTTGTAATTTCTATTTTATATATTTGAACATTTCATCTCCTTTTTTATCCTCATATCAAAGATAATTCTTTTTTATGCGTATGGTAATTCATGACAAGAACAAGTTTCCTTTAGTTGATGGAATACTTGAAATTCTTGGTGATGTGATTTCATTGAAAATTTATGGAAATGGTGCAATAAACTAGTTCAATCTAAAATAATAAACTAGAATAATAGAAGTGGTTTAAATGTGTTGCTACGAAAAATACACAAGTTTTAAAAATAAAGGACGATATTATCCTATTTTTAACTATGTTTATTAACTACCTTTTAATAATAACAATTATAAGATTTTATTACTAGATTCTTTAATCTCACTTAACAAAAATTTGGTTGTCAGTAGTTTTATTTTAGTCATGAGACTTTATTTTTTCCTCTATTTCATTTTTATTTACTTAAAAATTAGACTTTATAATAACTGATTCTTTACCTTTATATCATTTTAGTGATACACATAATATTATATAAATATTTAGATAAATGGCTATCTAAACAAAGTTATTGGTTTATTTACACATAGTATTATATAATTATAATAAACGACATGGTCGTATCAAAACAAAGTTTTTGGTTCATTTATAATTACTCATATTTAAATAAATAACACTTATAGTATATTACATTTTATACATATACACAAATATTTATGGTAATATCTCACCGATGTTTATATATTTATTCAGTAATTTCTTACCACTTGTATTTTGACTCAATCCATTCATTGATTTTTCTTCTCCTATCATAGAGACTCAATTAGTTTTGTTCTACTTGTAATTTCTATTTTATATATTTGAACATTTCATCTCCTTTTTTATCCTCATATCAAAGATAATTCTTTTTTATGCGTATGGTAATTCATGACAAGAACAAGTTTCCTTTAGTTGATGGAATACTTGAAATTCTTGGTGATGTGATTTCATTGAAAATTTATGGAAATGGTGCAATAAACTAGTTCAATCTAAAATAATAAACTAGAATAATAGAAGTGGTTTAAATGTGTTGCTACGAAAAATACACAAGTTTTAAAAATAAAGGACGATATTATCCTATTTTTAACTATGTTTATTAACTACCTTTTAATAATAACAATTATAAGATTTTATTACTAGATTCTTTAATCTCACTTAACAAAAATTTGGTTGTCAGTAGTTTTATTTTAGTCATGAGACTTTATTTTTTCCTCTATTTCATTTTTATTTACTTAAAAATTAGACTTTATAATAACTGATTCTTTACCTTTATATCATTTTAGTGATACACATAATATTATATAAATATTTAGATAAATGGCTATCTAAACAAAGTTATTGGTTTATTTACACATAGTATTATATAATTATAATAAACGACATGGTCGTATCAAAACAAAGTTTTTGGTTCATTTATAATTACTCATATTTAAATAAATAACACTTATAGTATATTACATTTTATACATATACACAAATATTTATGGTAATATCTCACCGATGTTTATATATTTATTCAGTAATTTCTTACCACTTGTATTTTGACTCAATCCATTCATTGATTTTTCTTCTCCTATCATAGAGACTCAATTAGTTTTGTTCTACTTGTTATTTCTATTTTATATATTTGAACATTTCATCTCCTTTTTTATCCTCATATCAAAGATAATTCTTTTTTATGCGTATGGTAATTCATGACAAGAACAAGTTTCCTTTAGTTGATGGAATACTTGAAATTCTTGGTGATGTGATTTCATTGAAAATTTATGGAAATGGTGCAATAAACTAGTTCAATCTAAAATAATAAACTAGAATAATAGAAGTGGTTTAAATGTGTTGCTACGAAAAATACACAAGTTTTAAAAATAAAGGACGATATTATCCTATTTTTAACTATGTTTATTAACTACCTTTTAATAATAACAATTATAAGATTTTATTACTAGATTCTTTAATCTCACTTAACAAAAATTTGGTTGTCAGTAGTTTTATTTTAGTCATGAGACTTTATTTTTTCCTCTATTTCATTTTTATTTACTTAAAAATTAGACTTTATAATAACTGATTCTTTACCTTTATATCATTTTAGTGATACACATAATATTATATAAATATTTAGATAAATGGCTATCTAAACAAAGTTATTGGTTTATTTACACATAGTATTATATAATTATAATAAACGACATGGTCGTATCAAAACAAAGTTTTTGGTTCATTTATAATTACTCATATTTAAATAAATAACACTTATAGTATATTACATTTTATACATATACACAAATATTTATGGTAATATCTCACCGATGTTTATATATTTATTCAGTAATTTCTTACCACTTGTATTTTGACTCAATCCATTCATTGATTTTTCTTCTCCTATCATAGAGACTCAATTAGTTTTGTTCTACTTGTAATTTCTATTTTATATATTTGAACATTTCATCTCCTTTTTTATCCTCATATCAAAGATAATTCTTTTTTATGCGTATGGTAATTCATGACAAGAACAAGTTTCCTTTAGTTGATGGAATACTTGAAATTCTTGGTGATGTGATTTCATTGAAAATTTATGGAAATGGTGCAATAAACTAGTTCAATCTAAAATAATAAACTAGAATAATAGAAGTGGTTTAAATGTGTTGCTACGAAAAATACACAAGTTTTAAAAATAAAGGACGATATTATCCTATTTTTAACTATGTTTATTAACTACCTTTTAATAATAACAATTATAAGATTTTATTACTAGATTCTTTAATCTCACTTAACAAAAATTTGGTTGTCAGTAGTTTTATTTTAGTCATGAGACTTTATTTTTTCCTCTATTTCATTTTTATTTACTTAAAAATTAGACTTTATAATAACTGATTCTTTACCTTTATATCATTTTAGTGATACACATAATATTATATAAATATTTAGATAAATGGCTATCTAAACAAAGTTATTGGTTTATTTACACATAGTATTATATAATTATAATAAACGACATGGTCGTATCAAAACAAAGTTTTTGGTTCATTTATAATTACTCATATTTAAATAAATAACACTTATAGTATATTACATTTTATACATATACACAAATATTTATGGTAATATCTCACCGATGTTTATATATTTATTCAGTAATTTCTTACCACTTGTATTTTGACTCAATCCATTCATTGATTTTTCTTCTCCTATCATAGAGACTCAATTAGTTTTGTTCTACTTGTAATTTCTATTTTATATATTTGAACATTTCATCTCCTTTTTTATCCTCATATCAAAGATAATTCTTTTTTATGCGTATGGTAATTCATGACAAGAACAAGTTTCCTTTAGTTGATGGAATACTTGAAATTCTTGGTGATGTGATTTCATTGAAAATTTATGGAAATGGTGCAATAAACTAGTTCAATCTAAAATAATAAACTAGAATAATAGAAGTGGTTTAAATGTGTTGCTACGAAAAATACACAAGTTTTAAAAATAAAGGACGATATTATCCTATTTTTAACTATGTTTATTAACTACCTTTTAATAATAACAATTATAAGATTTTATTACTAGATTCTTTAATCTCACTTAACAAAAATTTGGTTGTCAGTAGTTTTATTTTAGTCATGAGACTTTATTTTTTCCTCTATTTCATTTTTATTTACTTAAAAATTAGACTTTATAATAACTGATTCTTTACCTTTATATCATTTTAGTGATACACATAATATTATATAAATATTTAGATAAATGGCTATCTAAACAAAGTTATTGGTTTATTTACACATAGTATTATATAATTATAATAAACGACATGGTCGTATCAAAACAAAGTTTTTGGTTCATTTATAATTACTCATATTTAAATAAATAACACTTATAGTATATTACATTTTATACATATACACAAATATTTATGGTAATATCTCACCGATGTTTATATATTTATTCAGTAATTTCTTACCACTTGTATTTTGACTCAATCCATTCATTGATTTTTCTTCTCCTATCATAGAGACTCAATTAGTTTTGTTCTACTTGTAATTTCTATTTTATATATTTGAACATTTCATCTCCTTTTTTATCCTCATATCAAAGATAATTCTTTTTTATGCGTATGGTAATTCATGACAAGAACAAGTTTCCTTTAGTTGATGGAATACTTGAAATTCTTGGTGATGTGATTTCATTGAAAATTTATGGAAATGGTGCAATAAACTAGTTCAATCTAAAATAATAAACTAGAATAATAGAAGTGGTTTAAATGTGTTGCTACGAAAAATACACAAGTTTTAAAAATAAAGGACGATATTATCCTATTTTTAACTATGTTTATTAACTACCTTTTAATAATAACAATTATAAGATTTTATTACTAGATTCTTTAATCTCACTTAACAAAAATTTGGTTGTCAGTAGTTTTATTTTAGTCATGAGACTTTATTTTTTCCTCTATTTCATTTTTATTTACTTAAAAATTAGACTTTATAATAACTGATTCTTTACCTTTATATCATTTTAGTGATACACATAATATTATATAAATATTTAGATAAATGGCTATCTAAACAAAGTTATTGGTTTATTTACACATAGTATTATATAATTATAATAAACGACATGGTCGTATCAAAACAAAGTTTTTGGTTCATTTATAATTACTCATATTTAAATAAATAACACTTATAGTATATTACATTTTATACATATACACAAATATTTATGGTAATATCTCACCGATGTTTATATATTTATTCAGTAATTTCTTACCACTTGTATTTTGACTCAATCCATTCATTGATTTTTCTTCTCCTATCATAGAGACTCAATTAGTTTTGTTCTACTTGTAATTTCTATTTTATATATTTGAACATTTCATCTCCTTTTTTATCCTCATATCAAAGATAATTCTTTTTTATGCGTATGGTAATTCATGACAAGAACAAGTTTCCTTTAGTTGATGGAATACTTGAAATTCTTGGTGATGTGATTTCATTGAAAATTTATGGAAATGGTGCAATAAACTAGTTCAATCTAAAATAATAAACTAGAATAATAGAAGTGGTTTAAATGTGTTGCTACGAAAAATACACAAGTTTTAAAAATAAAGGACGATATTATCCTATTTTTAACTATGTTTATTAACTACCTTTTAATAATAACAATTATAAGATTTTATTACTAGATTCTTTAATCTCACTTAACAAAAATTTGGTTGTCAGTAGTTTTATTTTAGTCATGAGACTTTATTTTTTCCTCTATTTCATTTTTATTTACTTAAAAATTAGACTTTATAATAACTGATTCTTTACCTTTATATCATTTTAGTGATACACATAATATTATATAAATATTTAGATAAATGGCTATCTAAACAAAGTTATTGGTTTATTTACACATAGTATTATATAATTATAATAAACGACATGGTCGTATCAAAACAAAGTTTTTGGTTCATTTATAATTACTCATATTTAAATAAATAACACTTATAGTATATTACATTTTATACATATACACAAATATTTATGGTAATATCTCACCGATGTTTATATATTTATTCAGTAATTTCTTACCACTTGTATTTTGACTCAATCCATTCATTGATTTTTCTTCTCCTATCATAGAGACTCAATTAGTTTTGTTCTACTTGTAATTTCTATTTTATATATTTGAACATTTCATCTCCTTTTTTATCCTCATATCAAAGATAATTCTTTTTTATGCGTATGGTAATTCATGACAAGAACAAGTTTCCTTTAGTTGATGGAATACTTGAAATTCTTGGTGATGTGATTTCATTGAAAATTTATGGAAATGGTGCAATAAACTAGTTCAATCTAAAATAATAAACTAGAATAATAGAAGTGGTTTAAATGTGTTGCTACGAAAAATACACAAGTTTTAAAAATAAAGGACGATATTATCCTATTTTTAACTATGTTTATTAACTACCTTTTAATAATAACAATTATAAGATTTTATTACTAGATTCTTTAATCTCACTTAACAAAAATTTGGTTGTCAGTAGTTTTATTTTAGTCATGAGACTTTATTTTTTCCTCTATTTCATTTTTATTTACTTAAAAATTAGACTTTATAATAACTGATTCTTTACCTTTATATCATTTTAGTGATACACATAATATTATATAAATATTTAGATAAATGGCTATCTAAACAAAGTTATTGGTTTATTTACACATAGTATTATATAATTATAATAAACGACATGGTCGTATCAAAACAAAGTTTTTGGTTCATTTATAATTACTCATATTTAAATAAATAACACTTATAGTATATTACATTTTATACATATACACAAATATTTATGGTAATATCTCACCGATGTTTATATATTTATTCAGTAATTTCTTACCACTTGTATTTTGACTCAATCCATTCATTGATTTTTCTTCTCCTATCATAGAGACTCAATTAGTTTTGTTCTACTTGTAATTTCTATTTTATATATTTGAACATTTCATCTCCTTTTTTATCCTCATATCAAAGATAATTCTTTTTTATGCGTATGGTAATTCATGACAAGAACAAGTTTCCTTTAGTTGATGGAATACTTGAAATTCTTGGTGATGTGATTTCATTGAAAATTTATGGAAATGGTGCAATAAACTAGTTCAATCTAAAATAATAAACTAGAATAATAGAAGTGGTTTAAATGTGTTGCTACGAAAAATACACAAGTTTTAAAAATAAAGGACGATATTATCCTATTTTTAACTATGTTTATTAACTACCTTTTAATAATAACAATTATAAGATTTTATTACTAGATTCTTTAATCTCACTTAACAAAAATTTGGTTGTCAGTAGTTTTATTTTAGTCATGAGACTTTATTTTTTCCTCTATTTCATTTTTATTTACTTAAAAATTAGACTTTATAATAACTGATTCTTTACCTTTATATCATTTTAGTGATACACATAATATTATATAAATATTTAGATAAATGGCTATCTAAACAAAGTTATTGGTTTATTTACACATAGTATTATATAATTATAATAAACGACATGGTCGTATCAAAACAAAGTTTTTGGTTCATTTATAATTACTCATATTTAAATAAATAACACTTATAGTATATTACATTTTATACATATACACAAATATTTATGGTAATATCTCACCGATGTTTATATATTTATTCAGTAATTTCTTACCACTTGTATTTTGACTCAATCCATTCATTGATTTTTCTTCTCCTATCATAGAGACTCAATTAGTTTTGTTCTACTTGTAATTTCTATTTTATATATTTGAACATTTCATCTCCTTTTTTATCCTCATATCAAAGATAATTCTTTTTTATGCGTATGGTAATTCATGACAAGAACAAGTTTCCTTTAGTTGATGGAATACTTGAAATTCTTGGTGATGTGATTTCATTGAAAATTTATGGAAATGGTGCAATAAACTAGTTCAATCTAAAATAATAAACTAGAATAATAGAAGTGGTTTAAATGTGTTGCTACGAAAAATACACAAGTTTTAAAAATAAAGGACGATATTATCCTATTTTTAACTATGTTTATTAACTACCTTTTAATAATAACAATTATAAGATTTTATTACTAGATTCTTTAATCTCACTTAACAAAAATTTGGTTGTCAGTAGTTTTATTTTAGTCATGAGACTTTATTTTTTCCTCTATTTCATTTTTATTTACTTAAAAATTAGACTTTATAATAACTGATTCTTTACCTTTATATCATTTTAGTGATACACATAATATTATATAAATATTTAGATAAATGGCTATCTAAACAAAGTTATTGGTTTATTTACACATAGTATTATATAATTATAATAAACGACATGGTCGTATCAAAACAAAGTTTTTGGTTCATTTATAATTACTCATATTTAAATAAATAACACTTATAGTATATTACATTTTATACATATACACAAATATTTATGGTAATATCTCACCGATGTTTATATATTTATTCAGTAATTTCTTACCACTTGTATTTTGACTCAATCCATTCATTGATTTTTCTTCTCCTATCATAGAGACTCAATTAGTTTTGTTCTACTTGTAATTTCTATTTTATATATTTGAACATTTCATCTCCTTTTTTATCCTCATATCAAAGATAATTCTTTTTTATGCGTATGGTAATTCATGACAAGAACAAGTTTCCTTTAGTTGATGGAATACTTGAAATTCTTGGTGATGTGATTTCATTGAAAATTTATGGAAATGGTGCAATAAACTAGTTCAATCTAAAATAATAAACTAGAATAATAGAAGTGGTTTAAATGTGTTGCTACGAAAAATACACAAGTTTTAAAAATAAAGGACGATATTATCCTATTTTTAACTATGTTTATTAACTACCTTTTAATAATAACAATTATAAGATTTTATTACTAGATTCTTTAATCTCACTTAACAAAAATTTGGTTGTCAGTAGTTTTATTTTAGTCATGAGACTTTATTTTTTCCTCTATTTCATTTTTATTTACTTAAAAATTAGACTTTATAATAACTGATTCTTTACCTTTATATCATTTTAGTGATACACATAATATTATATAAATATTTAGATAAATGGCTATCTAAACA